>NC_085862.1:42922899-42930399 GCF_034702125.1 Engraulis encrasicolus | reverse complement strand
AGGCAACTGCATGTGTTGATAGCGTATGGTGGTGTAGTAGGTGATAGAGAGAAATGGAGAAGGTAGAAGTGGAGAGAGGGGAGTAGTGGAGGGGTAGAAAGGAGAGGAAGGAGAGGAGAAAGGAGAAAGGGAAGGAAAGAGAGGAGAGGAGAAAAGAGAAAGGAGAGGAGAGGAGAGGAGAGGAGATGGAAGATAAAGAGAGATTATAGGATAACAAAGGGGAAAGAGAAGAGAAGAGAGAAAAGGAGAAGACAGAAACGAAGGAGATGAGAGAAGGAGAGAGGAACACTATAAGGAGGTGAGAGGAATGGAGAGGAGAGGAGAGGAGAGGAGAGGAGAGGAGAGGAGAGGAGAGGAGAGGAGAGGAGAGGAGAAGAGAAGAGAGGAGAGGAGAGGAGAGGAGAGGAGAGGAGAAGAGAAGAGAGGAGAGGAGTCCAGTCGGCTCTAGCTATGTGTGGTGTGGTGCAGCTCTGTTCTGCTCCACCCCCCTCACTCCCCACCCCCTCCTCCTGCAGCCGGTAGAGGCTCCCAGGGCCATGAAGCTGTCAACGCTCTGATGGAGCGGCAGGGCCGACACACGGCATTACACCTGTCGGCTGTTAGATATTGTACAGTAGTAGAAACTAGCTTTTAGATAACTAGAGATACTCTAGGTTTGTTAGTTGATTTAATTAGAATGTTTGATAATAAAGATTGCTAATAAGATTGTTTGATAATAAAGATTGAATGTTTACTAATATGTGTTGTGATGATGAAAAATTGCAAGGATGACTGAACATGATTTGATTAACAGGATATGGCGAACAAATAGGCCCAGAACATTTTGCAGCTAAATAACTAAATAAAGGTTGTCCACAGATGGTTACGCAGGAGCCGACGGCTCAAGAACCATTAAGTTCTCGTTCAAAGGCAATCATGTTAATGTTCTCCAAGACGGGCCTGGGCAAGATGGCACCACAGGTAATCCTGATGTTTCCAGGATGGCCCAGCCCCACCCGGGGTCCTAATCCCTATAGAAATGGTTGATGTTTGGGGATGGGGGATTATGCCCAGTTGTTCACAGGCTGAAGGGGGACAGAGGGAGATCACATGATGAAGATGACACAGAGGAAGACCACAGGATGAAGATGACCCATCAAGAACGACGAGTCAAAATGGCCGCCCCGGAACCACACGACATCCCAGACTAGGCTTATCTGCACATAGACACACGCCCACGAACACACCCATCTACTGACAAAACACACCCTCATAGCATCCGATTGGCACATAGGCACACACCCACAACCGCACCCATCCACAGACAACAAATAAAATACACATGCAGGGAAATGAAGGGCAGTTTTCTTTTTACCTAACCTCTCCTAAACTGCATTAACTTTTGTTATCGGTCAGGGGTATTTAGGTCAGGAAATCTCCAGAGCTCTGAATGCTTGTGTATCTTTTGCTTTTTGTGTAGTATCCAGTGTTCTAGATAGCATCGGTTACTACTGCTGTAAATATACTTTTTGTAGACAATAAATCCTTGGATTTTGTTGGGGACATATTCGGACTGTTTTGCCTTTTTCCTTTTTGAATTCAACGAACATGTAATATGGCGGAGTCCATATATTTAATAATTGGTGACCGGCGACTGTGATTCAAAAGGAAAAACGGATTAAATTTTCTTTTTTTGGTATCCTGGAGGACTGCAGCACGGAGTAACACCAACAGTGGCCACACAAACTAAGGTAAGCAGACACCTTTTATTCTAAAGATCTGCATTTGGAGAGGATTACTAAATTGTGTTTGGTGTTATTCTGTAGCGCATGTCCCTGTACAGCTTGCATAAGAGACACAAGCATTGGTAGGCCTATGTTTTGTTTGTTTTGGTTTATTTTAAGGAGTCCAAGCGATAAGAATATAACATCTAAGCCAGAGACCTAGTAAGCTATTTTGTACATTGGTTTGTTTTTATAGACCGAGATGAGTTAATGTCTCTCATGAAAAGAAAAAGACACGTTTAAGCCTGGGGCTTAACTACAGTTTAATTGATCATATGTAAAATGTTTGAAGTATTGAGTATAAAGAGTTGGATGCAGGCCTTGATGAGTTGAATCTCGTCTCACGCTAAACAAAAGAGAAATCTAAGCCAGTGTCGTGCTTAGTAGGGCCAAGAATCTAAGTCTGGGACTTAGTAGGCCGTATCTATAGAGATATAGATTGGTGATGGGTTGTATGTCTCCCATATAAAAAAAAAGGACAAATCTAAACCTGGGGTTTAGTTGTAGTCTGGTGATCGCAGACTATAGGAATTGTATTGGGAAATATAGGAATTGTATTGGAATTGTATTGGGAATTGTTTTGGGAACTATAGGAATTGCATTGGGAATTTGGTTACAGGCCTGGATGAGTTGAACGTCGTCTCACGCTAATAAAAAGACAAATCTAAGCCGGTGGTGTGCTTAGTGAGTAGAACCTAGTAATCTCTGAGCTTCTTGCATGCATTTAAAGGGTAAAAGGTAACGCTGGACTGGTTTTAACCCTATACTGCACGGTGTTGCCATATGGCAACATACCATTCTTTTGGCATTTCCTGGTATTTAAATATAAATAATAGACACTGATTGGTTTTCATATTGAAACTGTGGCCTTGTTTTATCCAATTATGTGGTTTGTTGACATCACATGACACCACACACTGCCCCAGGCTCGCTCTTTCCCTCACTGTACATGAGTGTGTCTCCATGACAGATTGCTCTGCCATTGGCCAAGATTTTTCACACTTTTTGCAATATTTACAAAATTTAAAAAAATATTGGGATGATCTATAGTTAGTCATGATCTGTTTTCACCATTTGTTTTGTTTTCAACTAAAATTATTTCCGTTTTATGTTGGAAAAATAGGTATGTTGCCATACGGCAACATTGTGCGGTAATGGAACAAGACGGTCAATAGGGAAAGTGTATTGATACAAATACCCAATTCTAATTGATTGATTAATTGATTTATTTATTGATTGAATGATTGATAACTGATAATATTTATAATTAGTGCAAATGGCAGTCTGTAATGAACATTAAAATTGTTATAGTAGGTGTACAGAACTGTTTTATGAGCTTTCACTCTGAGTACATGCAGAAAAGCGAACAAGGCCTATGCAGCCTCCCCAGACTGCCAGAGGTATACCACAAAAATCCCCAAACCCCAGATTAGAGCATAAAGCTACGGTTATCTTGACCATTTAAAGCCTCCAAAATGTTTTGACTTCATTTGTCTGTTATAAATAGGCTAATTAGCACACAACGTTTGTGCATATCTGTCAACCCGATCAAAAAATATTGTACAAAGTCAACCATTTTGAAAGTCAGCCATTTTAAAAGCATAATCTCCAAATTTCAAACAGCTCATAAACCAATAATATTATTAACACACAAGATTTACTGCAAATCCAAGCACCCATTGAAAAGTTGTGGCGTAAACAAAAGGTAGGCCGTCTCGAAAGATTGCCAACTTCAAAGTCAGCCATCTTGAAAGTCAGCTATCTTGAAAGCACTGGCCTCACAATTTTACATGGCTTATTTACTCATTATAGAGTGTTATCACACAAGGTTTAGTGTAAATCCAAGCATCCATTCAAAAGTTATGACAAATAAACTGTTGGTTATGTTGAAAGATGCCTGGCCCGCAAATCGACCATCTTGAATGTCGGCCATCTTGAAAGTGTTGGCTTCCGAAATTAAATCAGTTCATGTACATATTGTAGACAGTTACCATACACATTTTTGTGCAAATCTATGCACAGATATTGTGTTAATACCTAATATATTCATTGGTGGTTGGTCAACGTAATACCACTGAAATACTGTTTTTCGGGGATATAATAAACAGTATTCACTTGTTCTCTCAATGGCAAAAATGTGTTAAATAACTCCCTTGAACTTGTGGGTAAACTTTCAATGTTTTTCTGAGATAAAAACAATGACATTTCTATAAAATAATCCATAATGTTGTATGACCCTTGTTTGGTCTTGGAGTAAAAATGTACACTGGATCCTTTCCGTAACTGCACAATGTTGCCATATGGCAACAAACCTAAAAGTACCCCCCCAAAAAACTTTTTTTTGAAAAAAATTGCAAATATGTCTTAAGAAGTTCATTTTATGTGACAAAAAACACAGCAAGATTTTTTTCCATGATGGGATAATAATGCGTGCAGTATAGGGTTAAGTTGCATTTTGGTTTTGGTTTTGGTTTTATTTGGGTTGTAGAACTACAGGGGGTTTGAACAGTGAGTGTATGTGAAGTGAGAATGAGCGTGTACGTGTGACTGTTGGCCAATGGTGTGAATGTGTGAGCGTGATTGATTACATTATACAGGAACTAAAAAAGAAGAAGAAAAAAAAGAATGAATGAAAGAAATGGATGGTAGCTTTGATAAGGAGTTTGAAGGAGTTGGAAATCGTTTGTCAAAAATGGAGTCAGAAGGTCAAGCTAAGAATAAAATGAATTGGAATACTGTCTTAGAACAATGGGAAGATGTGCTCAATGACTTGATTGGAAATGAACGGCTGGTAAAGAGAGAAGACATGGAGAAAGCATATGTGCGATTGTGGCGTGAGTTGAAATCACAAGAACTGGTACCATGTAATAATGAAAGACGCCCACTACTACCCTATTTGAACAAGGCCGCAGAGAATGCAAAAGTTGATTTAGAACAGCACGAGCAAGTGAAACCGTCATTGTTGTTTAGAGGAAACTGGAAGAAAAAGAGAGAAGTGTTGGAATTGCGCCGGAAATATTTATACAATATGTCTGTTACATGTGCAGCACTGGAACTTTCACAGAGAAAGGTTGAGAGTAGAAAACTACGAACAGCTATGTTGCATGCCGCGCCATTAAGCTCAACGCCACCACCCCCATACAATAATCAAATGCCACAGTTCAAGATTACCAGTGGTACAGTTACAGCAGAAGAAATGCCTTCAGGTCAGGCTGATGTAGTAAATGTGGTGGACACGAGAATTGGAAGAATATATCCCAGTTTGGAGAATATAGCCAATGAGAGCTTTCAAGAACTTAAGCCAATGGGTACCGCGGGGTCAGAGCAGTCAGTTGACCTAGACGAAGAGAGTGTGGGTGGGTCAGGAGGGCCGTTTCCATCTGATACAGCATGGGCAAGAAGACGTATTCAGGAAGAAAATGAGGAGAGATTGATGGAGTTGAGGAAGCAAATGAATGGAAGTGCAAAGCAGATGACAGAAGAACGAGAAAGGAATAGCAAGGAGGTCAATCGTACAGCACAGTCAGATTGGGAACAGAGAGAGGCCACACAATATGAGGAAATGTTAACACAAGGACAACAAAGGCAGGCAACGATGTCAGGCACATTAACACTTCATTCCACACCTACACATGGTCTTGAAACCGCGACACGAGGGCCAAGCAAGACTGTAGGTCACCAGTATCCACTATTGAGAAAAGCAGGACAGATGGGTGGGGAAGAATACAAGCCTTTTAGCTTTGCGGACATGAACACAATTTTGGACCAAATGCCGAGGCCGGCAGAGGTAGGTGGGGGTCCATGGATGTCTAAACTGACGAAAGTGACTATGGGACACAAATTAGCTGTGGGTGATTGGCGTGCGATGCTTTGTAATCAAACCAGTACATGGGAAATGGACGAGGTAGAATCAGGTGCAAGAACGAGGCATTTACCTGATTCAACGTCATTGGCACTATATGCTACTGAAATAGGCTCTGCAATGCGTAAGCGATATCCGGTTCCTCCAGGGGCAATGCATACTCTGGTGTTTAGTTTTAAGGAAGGGCAAGACATTCACGAGTTTTTGACAAAGAGTAAAGAAATTTGGACGGACATCGCAGGGAGCCATCCTGGCTCGGGGCAATTACACACCACTCTGTTTAGACAGGCAGTGTTAGCAGCGGTCCCGAGAACAGTGAGGGAGGCAATAGAAAGTAATCCAGACCTCCCTGGCTGCACCACAGAACAATGGGAAAGACACTTGAAACACCACATAAAACGATACACAGATAAACGCAGGGAAGAGCAACAAGGTACTGAGACAGCACAAACACAACTCTTGAAATTACAGTTAGCAGAAGCAAAGAAGAGGTTGAAAGAAGAAATGAAGGACATGGTCTGATAACGACAGTAAAATTAAGAACAAAGACTAAAACATGGTTGAGAAAAAAAAAAAAAAAAATTCTCTAGTAGTCATACCAAGTATGATATGTCGAGTCTGGTAAACCATGTTGCAATGAACTAACTGTTCTGCTCTGAGATGTCTCATCACAGGGTGCAGGAGGACCTCATCGGAAGCCATCAAAATGGCCATGGAAACAGGAGAAGGTTATTGGACTCAAGGAAGTCTGTATGCATGTGGAATGGTCCTAACACATAACAAAAACTAACTCTTTCAACTAACTCAAACCTAACTTTGTTTCTACACTAATCAAATGTATTGATATTTTTGGTATCCCTTATCACAATGCCCGGGGCAATAGGGAACTGGAAATGTGTGTATCTTATTGTCTTGTGTAAATATTTGAATTACTTAATATTTTAGTTCCATTAGGACACAGGAGAGGACATGGAGACAAGGTCTTCCAGCAGTAGGCTGCACTCTCACAGCCACTGTCCCAAAAAGCGTTCAGTGGAACAGGGGGATGCTTCAACTTTTGCATTTTATGACAACGAATATTTACATTGGTCAATAATAACACAATTCCTCCAATAATCCCTCCAAGAAAACAGGTGTTTGAAAGCAATTTTACAGGTGACGTGAACTAAGGACACAGCCCCATGGACGGGGATAAATTTACAGGTTGGAATTGTCAGTCACATGGTCAGGTTGGAAATCCCATTTCTATCCCAGTGGTATTTTTGATGAAAAGCAATTGAGGTGTATGTGTATATTTTTTTACTCTGTGTTATGACATCTTTAATTTTTGTATTTTTGATGTGTTCCAGGTATCAGGTGAAAAGCTTGGTGTTGCAGCGATTGAAAAGCGAGGCCTATCGCTAGATCATAAGAGAAACATACAAAGGGAATGGACAGTAGCACGACTGGTGCAATAAGAAGATATCGCCGCTTATAGCATAGATTTAGAGTCTGTACAATATTTAAATTAGTGGTGTCATGAATGACACCAACAGGGGGAGTTGTTAGATATTGTACAGTAGTAGAAACTAGCTTTTAGATAACTAGAGATACTCTAGGTTTGTTAGTTGATTTAATTAGAATGTTTGATAATAAAGATTGCTAATAAGATTGTTTGATAATAAAGATTGAATGTTTACTAATATGTGTTGTGATGATGAAAAATTGCAAGGATGACTGAACATGATTTGATTAACAGGATATGGCGAACAAATAGGCCCAGAACATTTTGCAGCTAAATAACTGAATAAAGGTAGTCTACAGATGGTTACGCAGGAGCCAACGCCTCAAGAACCATTAAGTTCTCGTTCAAAGGCAATCATGTTAATGTTCTCC
>NC_085862.1:42912899-42917899 GCF_034702125.1 Engraulis encrasicolus | reverse complement strand
CCGAATCATCCCGCCGCCTGCCTGCCTCTCTCTCTCTCCGTCCAACGAGTACATAAAATGTTTTATCGCGCCGGTGCTCCGCTTGCTTTAATAAACTGAACGACCTTGCGGGATTGCACAGGGGATAAATTGAGTTTCCCTTCCCCACTGGCAGAAGCAACTGCCACACAGGGGTCCTTATCTGGCGCACGACTTAATTACGTGCTTTAATTTTAACATTTTTTAAAATGACCCCTCACCACCACCAGACAGGCTGTTTTAATTAAACAAATGAACACAGGGGCTTATCTAACGGGATCAAAGCTCCCATTTGTCACAGGAATAGTTAAGAATGCTGATAATGTTATCTGAAGACCTGCATTGCGTTTTTTACCACACAGAGAGAGAAATCGATGGTATCTTATTTTGATGAAATATACACAATTTTGTTTGGCCGTGACAACTCATTAGAAGTGAAAAGACAGCTTTGTTTACTGTTTATTTATTTCGAGGGGGGCTCTGTTGGGAAACTGTGCTGAGGCTTCTGCATCAGCTGTTTTTGAGTCTTTTCTGGAAAAGAACATTTTACCAAGCACTGGATGCATCAGAGAGCTTGGAGTGGTCCGACTCTGTGCGGGTGCATGCACGCTCATGCACGAGAGTGAGTGTCCGCCCCTGTGTGTGTGCGCGTGTGTGCGTGCGTGTGCCTGTGTGCTGGCCGGTGCCTGTGTGTGCTTGAGTGTGTGAGTGTGTTTATGAGAGCGTGAGAGAGTGAGAGAGAGCACAGTGGCGTGCAGAGGGTAGCAAGCAGCACACTTGATCCACTCTGTGATCCTCTCATCAGTGGCTGTTCTCTCTGACTGCCTCCTGCCGACCCCCTCCATCTCTGGCGGAGCGGAGAGGAGCAGAGCAGAGTAGAGTCGAGCGGAGCAGAGCAGAGCCGAGTGGAGAGGAGAGGAGAGCAGAGGAGAGTAGTGGAGAGGAGAGTGGAGATGTGGTGTGCTGTGCTGTTCTGTACTATGCTATGCTGTGCTGTTGTGTTATGTTCTGGGCTGTGGCTGGTTCATGGTGTTGTGTTCATTGCTGGGCGGTGCCTTGCTGGGCTCTGATTCATACTGCAGTTTCCCATAAACCATCTCATTTCTCTCCTTCAAACACTCTCTCATACACATTTGCGTGAGTGCGCGCACACACACACACACACACACACACACACACACACACACACACACACACACACACACACACGCACACGCACACGCACACACACACACACACAGACACACACACACACACACACACACACACACACACACTCTGACTCAATTCAAAAAGTGCTTTGCTGACATGGTGAATAGGAGTTTGCATTGTCAAAGCGGTCATTACACACAGGAAGAGAAATCAGGCCATAATAGTAAAATTATGCTTATACATCATTTCCGAATAGATGGAAAAAAAGAATGAGGACAGTTGATATTAGATAGCAGCAAAGTAAACAATAAGAAAAGAGAGAAGAGAAGAGAAGAGAAGAGAAGAGAAGAGAAGAGAAGAGAAGAGAAGAGAAGAGAAGAGAAGAGAAGAGAAGAGAAGAGAAGAGAGGAGAGGAGAGGAGAAAAGAAAAGAGAAGAAAAGAAAAGAGAAGAGAAGAGAGGAGAAAAATAAGGGACAGGAAAAGGGGTAGAAAATGAATTAATAGACTGGAGAAGAGGAGAGGAGGAGAGCAGAGCTTGGAATGGGGTATAGAAAAGGTGAGGGAAAAAAACAGGAGAACAAAATGAAGGCGAGGAGCCAATGCTCTCTGTTCTCTGCTGTCCTGAAGCCCATTGGCAGAGAAGGTGGGGATACATCTACGGTGGTCACAGCAGTCATTTGGACACCAAAACAAGTCCTGGCTCACATCTCTCCACAACACCTCATTGGCACCGAGTCTGTAGGCTTGTGCTATTTCAGGTTGGGCCTACGTGCGAGATGGATGGCTGATCTGTAACACTGTTCTGCACGATTTGGTATGACTCAGAACGCTGTTCTGTGGCAACGCTTTTGTCCTAACTGACGACATCCATTTCAAACAAAACCACAACACGTCCTTGACAAAAAAGTTTGTAATTCACCAAAAACAAGCATTTGGTAAAGGTAAAGGTAGTCATTATCCAGAAAATAGCTATTTCAACTCTTAGCACTTTTGCACACTGGGAAAACAAGCGCATGTTGTAACCATGTGTGTATTTGTGTGTATATGTGTGTAGATTATCCAAGGGTCTCTCAACAGACGGCGCCTTCTTGAAACATTCAAATGCCGGTCCCGTGCAGAGGTATTCACACCGCGACCCAGCGTGTGTGTGACCCGCAAAGCCAGGGCTGCCGTTCACACGCGGCAGATCTGTGGTAGCCAAGCGCGCAGCGCACTGGCAAAGTCACATGAAGGAGACACCAGCCCACCGAGAGCAATTTGTCCCGGCTCCTTCCTGTGTAAACCAATGTTTTTGTTTGCCTCTGTGCCAGAAGTGCTGGCGACGAGGGTGGGATGGGATGGGATGGGATGGGATGGGGTGGGGGGATAGGGAGGTGCGGGAGTGTGGGTTGAGGGAGGTTTTGCTTGCGCAGGAACGAAGCCAATGAATATTTTCACACAATCATTTTCACTCTCACACCCCTCGAACTTCAAGTTTGCGGGGGTACGGTACAGGTTTTTTTATATTTTCGCGAGGTGATCTGAAAGTCATTTGCACTCCCCTCGCTTGTTTACGGAAGTTACATAACGCTTTGTTTTCCCTGTTATTTTCTATTCCGTACCCCCCCACACACCTCCCTCCCTCCACTTACACAACACACAAGTGCCGAGGGTTTCCTGCGAGCAGTCTGGACCGTTTTAATGGGAAAAGTGTCAGAAAAGACATGAGCCCAGCAGGATAAGAGAGAGAGCTATTACGGATTGCCACTGATTGCTAATGCATCTTTTTTGCAGCGAGACAATGGAAGGAGGGTTAACGGGATTGTGCTGCGTCACGAGGAAGCACACAGGGTAGGCTACAGCACCACTCAAGATGTGCTCTCACAAGAAAAAATGTGCCCACGCGGCATATTGTCGGAAGCAAAAAAATAAATAAAAATAAAATAAAATAAATAAAATACAAGGAAAATAATCAAATGCCAATCACATAGGAACACCCTTACCGTACGTACAACAGACTTTTGGCACAGATCAGAGAGCTGAGGAATACGATTTGGAACTGTGCGCAGAACAGTGGGGATGGTGCTATGGAATGTTTTGCCTAATGAAGACTGCCACGGCTGAGCTGCTCTGACGATTTTAATCTATCAAATGAATGGAGATTATTCCGCGATGGAAGCGACTGTGGTGGCGGCTGTGTTGATCTTTCGCAAATGTGCAGCAGTGTGAGAGCTCATTTAGAAACAACAAAACAGACATAATAAGTACAAGGAAGCTTATTCAGAGCCAATAACGGGCGAAGCAGTAACTATGCGCAGAAGCCTTTTCACTAAACAAGCCTCTGCGGAAGGCATACAGTACATTATTATGGAAGACAAAAGAATACTCGTATTCATATTCTATTTCGCTGAAAAGAGAGAGATATGCTAATCTCCCTTATTTGTACCTTACCCCACAGGAGGATAACATCTCTCAAAATAAAATGTTTACATACTGTACGTCAGGAAACTTTATTGCCTTGCAGCAAATACAGCACTGTAGACAGGAAAGTTAAATGAAAGGTGAGAAAAGAGAACACTTTCTGTCAAAAGTTTCTGTGTTGTGGTGTACCTGATTACTCTGTGTTATACTGGGGCTTGTTATTTTCTGTTGTGCTGTATTGGACTGAGTTGTGCTGTATTGCACTGTGCAATTACACGTTGTGTTACTCCATGCTTGACATAATGAGCTTGTTCATTTCCTTCTGTGATTTGTTACACTGTCTGGTGTTATTCTGCTGTGCTAAAGTACATTTCCGTATTATGGCTTTCATTGTGTTGTGTTCAATGGTTTTGTGAGTGCTGTGCTATGTTATCCTGCATTGCATTATGCTACGCTATGCTACACTGTGTGGCCGCGCTGCACTGTATCATTCTGCGCATCGTGTCGTACTGTGCTACAGTGTGACGTATGAGAGGCGCTGTGTCGTGCCATGCCCTGCCGGCGCCCACAGCCATATTCTGATGCCAGGCATCGCATCGTGAGTGAAGACCTTACACACCTCCTCTCGCTGCCTGAAGGCGGAGCTACGTCTCGCACGCACCCTCCATCCGCACTCCTTCATCCATCCCTCCATCCCTCTCCATCTCCTCAGCAATGCGCTGCATCTACAGACGGGGGCCGTGCCCCACCCGCAGCTAGCGCGTGAGATATATAGATGTCTGTAGGCTCTGACAGGGCCCCTTGACAAACGAGGGCCGGTTAAAGTTAAACAGCTTGTTTCTCAGCACCACCACCCCCACCACCCCTCACTCTCCACCCCTTTCTCATGCATGCCCCACGCCCCCATCTCCCCGAGGCTGGGTAAGGGCTCGTGCCAGAGAGCTGTCAGGTGCAGGGGTTGTTGGGTGGGGAAGGGTGGATGCCCTTAGGCTATGATATCACACATCCTTTGGGGAGCAAGAGGCAAGAAGGGGGTGCGGGCGGTGGGTGGGTGGATGGTAGTGGAGAGGGTGGTGGAGGTGATTGGGATATCTATCAGAAAAGAGAAGAGTGCGGAAGTGTGCACATGTATGTGCGTGCGTGTGTGTGTGTGTGTGTGTGTGTGTGTGTGTGTGTGTGTGTGTGTGTGTGTGTGTGTGTGTGTGTGTGTGTGTGTGTGTGTGTGCATGTGTGTGTGTGCATGTGTGTGTGTGTGCGTGTGTGTGCGTGTGCGAGTGAGTGTATGCGTGGGCTTGTGTGTGCGCTGTTTTGGCATACACATGGTTGTTTGTGTGAAGATGTTGCTGTCAAGTTGTGTGTGTGTGTGTGTGTGTGTGTGTGTGTGTGTGTGTGTGTGTGTGTGTGTGTGTGTGTGTGTGTGTGTGTGTGT
>NC_085862.1:42892899-42907899 GCF_034702125.1 Engraulis encrasicolus | reverse complement strand
TCAGACCCTCAGCACAATGGCCCCATCTTGAACAGCAGACACGGCTTGACTGGATGGGCTTGCTCCGAATTCACTAGGCAACTGAGGGCTTTAGCAGGACTGTCAAATTGAACGTCCATTTAAACAAAAAAATATATTCCAGAAAAACATCAGGATCAGGAGGGTATATTCAGGAGGTTTTTAAGTCTTTTTTTATTTTCCCTTCTAGTGTCCTGCATCTATGAATGAATTTAATATGCCACCACTTTAGTCCCTTCTGGTCAGAAATTTAATTTGAAAGCATCATTCTCACAGAGGAGAGTAGATGTGGCTGAACAAGGTTCTTTTTTAATATAAAATCAGTTCAAACAAAGTTAATCTGTGCAAATTAAACATCAAAGACCAAAAAAAGGATATGTGCAGGTACAAGTAAGACCGGGTGTTCACTATGGCTGTCTGATTACAAGATTGTGTCATCATCCAGTGATGATTCATGCAACCAAATCAAAACATGTAAATTGGGCGGCAATATTGCCTAAATTAAGAAATCAGCCCCGGTCCCCCCAACTCGTTAATTATGTTGGAAGTTGTAATTACACCCGCAGAGGTCTACAGGAGATGGCCGCCTCCTCCTCCTTCTCCACCTTGGCATTGTTTATGCTAGCTGATGGGCATTCGCCAACAAACGCATCATGGCACCATTTCCCAATCAAAAAACATGCACCACAAATCACCATGAGATGAGTCCACAAGGTAAGTTAATGACGAATCCATTGGGATGCAAGTCCACTTGAAGCCTACAGTCACAGCGACGAAAGGAAACACACAAACTGTTCCACAGGAGCTACTGCCTAACTGACAAGATGATGAGACAAAAAACAAACACAGTTTCCACTTTTCCACAATTACCAGACCCAAACACAGTCTAAATCCTAACATTATTTTCAGTCACAATGGCTCTCACACATTTCCACAGAAGCAATGTTGAAATGAATGAAAATATACAGCACTGCATAGTGCTCTGAATCCCTCCACTGTAATGTAGAACTAGCTAGCCTACATATACAATACGTAGTTAAATCTACAACTGTGCATTTGCTTTATAACAAATATCTAAATAATACATGTAATATAAACCTAGCTCTGGGTTTCACAGCAGGGTGCAGTGCCCTCCTCTCACTGCAGCCTTGAACACTGGCACACAGCCTCTCTGCTGACGGTCTAGTTTATATGTGCCAGGGCCTGCGGAGGCATTTTTTCCTCCCCCTCCTCAAGTGTGTGTGTGTGTGAGAGAGAGAGTGCAACTTCTGTCCTCTGGAATCAAAGCAATTTACTTCAGCGGGGCCAAAACAAAGTGACAGTAATAAAAAGGAAAAAGGATTGCTTGTTCATTTCCCGTCCGGGGGGAAATCTGGTGGAAGGGAAAAATAAATGCCATACAATAATACGCTTTAAGAGGGGGGGCCCGCATCTTTTCATTCCCAATCCAATCCGCCACCAAGATGGGGGTCACCCAAATTTAATACTTATTCGCTTTGGAGTATAAGTGCTTGGCAGATACTGTAATAATGTTTTTGTTTTGGCAAACGTGGCGGGGGTGGGGTTGTTGCCGGTGGGAGAGCTTGGTGACTTTGCCTCCAAGTAACATGAGACAGCGGGGCGGGTGGAGATGAAAGCTCGCTTGCTTGTCTGTCGCCACATGGGCGCCACATCTCCTCAGCTGCAGGAACAGGGACAGGAGCAGGAGGGGGGGGGGGAAGACAGGACGGACGCTGAGGAAATCTTCACTAGAGGTTTTTTTTTTGGTATTTCATATCAGGCGTTTAATGGTACACATCATCCCAGAGCGGAAAAAACACAAACAGAAAAACAAGCATATTACGAATATGACATGGAAACAAAAGGCATGTCCAATCAAGATACCTCTTCCGAATCACTGCTCTTGTGTTTTTCTATATAACTGGCTTTCAAAGATAGACTGGAAGGTATACTGGAGAGAGAGCTTGTGGTGGACTAGCTCCACTTTTCTGCACCCACAGCGATGGCACCTGAGGGCTGAAGACTGTGTAAAACGTCAGTGTCTCTCCGCCTCTCATTCTCCTGTCTCTCCTTGCCCGAGAGCAGTCATTGTCACCAGAGAGCCATTGCTCTGAGTGATGCTCCCCCTCTTTTTTTCCATCCTCTGCACACGTACAGGGACAGCCAAGACATCCACCATTCACTACCGCCCCTACCCTACACTCCACACCCCGTCTCACGGTCCTCACCAAACCATCCCACTAACATCCTACCCCCTGCAGCCAAATGCTGACAAATTCCCCCTCTCATGCTCTCTCCTTTGCCCGTGTCGTTTCATTACCGTGCCCAGATGCTTAGATGCTTACTGAATTACAGACGAGCACTGCCAACCCAAACCAGATGGGACCAATCTATATTCAGATTAGCCGCTTCCTGCGATCCATAATAATCTGCACTGTTGTCCTACAATCCCTAACAAAGCGCTCCAATGTGCTAGCCATCTTTCCACTTCCCCATTTACCTTCTGTCTGACACGCGATGCACGAAGGGAAGGTTTGGAATGCTGTTTGAAAAGCTGATGAGAGGCGCTCCACTGAAACAGTCGACACTCATTCGATGAAACTAGCTGTAAACATTGTGTTTTTAACCAACACCTTTGGTCGTGTTAAAAGGCAGAGCTTCTCCCCTCTCCCAGATATCCATGGAGATATGGTATATTTTATAATAAGGGAGAATGAAAGCAGTGAGAGCATGTGACGATATGGTTTTGTGGGCAATTTCAAAGACCTGGGTCCTGCACATATGACTAACACCCCAAAGCACCCAAATGGCCACTGGCAGAAAAGGCTATGAAATGGAGAGAGGGAGAGAGAAAGAAAGAGAAAGCGATGCAGAAAGAGAAGAGATGAGAGACATACTGTGTTCGTGTGTGTGAGAGACAGAGAGGGAAAGAGAGAGAGAGAGAGAGAGAGAGAGAGAGAGAGAGAGAGAGAGAGAGATGGAGTGAGAGGGAGAGGGAGAGGGAGAGGGAGAGGGAAAGAGAGTAAAAAGGTATCATGGCTCAAATCGGCCATCCACCTTGCAAAATAAATCACCGCAATTTTCAGGCGAATGGAATCTGATTCTTTTCTTTCTCTCTCTCTCTCCCTCTCTCTCTCTCTCTCTCTCTCTCTCTCTCTCTGCCTCGCTTACATTAATTAATTCACGGCCCAGATTTTTTCGACAGTCCAATCCCGCAATTCTTCACACTCTGTTTAGCTTCTCTCATTTCTCACATGAGGGGGCACCCGAGCAGGACCAAAAGATCCATTTAAATACAAAATGGTAAACAACATGGGAGCTAGGGAGGGAAGGCAGCATGGCCACGGAGGGAGGGAGGGTGAGAAAGGAGGATGGAAGAGGCTTGGGCGGCAAGAAGACAACATAAAGGCGAGAAGAAGAAGAAGAAAAAAATAGAAGTATTGATTACATATCACGCTGTTTGAGGGCCCCAAATCAAATGGACTGTCAGGGACCCCAAAAGCTGTGGACAATGACAGTTAATTAGGATTGAAGAGCACAGCAAAGCCGCAGCAAAAAGGCCTGACATCTGAAGAGGCACACTCCTGCTCGATGATGATGGTACAGGAGGAGAGAGAGAGCAGAGAGGTGGAAAACAGACAGACAGAAGGAGATATAGAGGGATGGAGGAGAAAAGGAGTGTGTAAGAGAGAGAGAGAGAGAGAGAGAGAGAGAGCGGGAGAATGCATCAGGAGAGGGAGGGAGAGAAAGAGTGAGAGGGAAACAGAGAGCGAGAAAGAGTCAAAGAGAATGCAATTAGGACAAGGAGGATTTCTTCAAGGATCCATCTTCAAACAAGAGGAAAATGGTCCCCAGGCCTGCCGTGTGCAGATACTCAGAGGCGTATCAACCACGCTGGGGCTTCAGGCGCCAAGGCTGTTGACTTAGCAGAGCTGTTTGAATTTGCAACACTTTCCTCTTCCTCCTCTTCTCAATAGCAGACATTTTATGTGGCATGTTGAGAGAGAGAGAGAGAGAGAGAGAGAGAGAGAGAGAGAGAGAGAGAGAGAGAGAGAGAGAGAGAGAGAGAGACAGAGAGACAGAGACAGAGACAGAGACAGAGACAGAGACAGAGACAGAGACAGAGACAGAGACAGAGACAGAGACAGACAGACAGACAGACAGAGAGGCAGACAGACAGACAGACAGACAGACAGATACAGAGAGACATAGAGAGAGAGATAGGGACAGAGGCACAAAAAGAGACCGAGAGAGGGGGGGAGATAGATAGAAAGAAAAAAGAAGTAAAGAAGAGAGGTATGCAGATTGGCTGGTGACAGCGGCTGTCCCTGAGTGCCACAGTTGGATGCTGTGATTGAGCGAGCGAGTGAGTGAGTGAGTGATGAGGGGGCTTTGTGCAATCACAAGATACTCCTAATCTCCACAAAGATGGGCAAAGGTCACAGCACCACTCATACTATTGCAGAGCCGAAGAGCCTTATGTGGTGGGCAGCACCACACACCAAAACACCAACAGGGACTTCCCTTCAAGTATCCCCTCCCAAAGCCACACATCCTGAAAGAATAGTATACTGTATGATGCTCATTTGATGATGCTCTCATGTTTTTGTTTACTAGCATCCATCCAGTCTCCCTTCATCAGTTCATTCCTTCATCCATTCATCCATCCATGCATCCATCCATCCATTCACACATTCATCCATTTATTCATGAATTCATCCATTGGTAATTTACTGTATACGGCAATGCATGAAAGCATTATACAAACTTAGTAAATAATTAACTGATGATGAACAAAACATTAAACAAAAAATGTAAATGAGTGGGAAATGTTTATGTATCACTTGCATCCATTATTATATACTCTTACCCATTCATTCATTCATTCATTCATTCATTCATTCATTCATTCATTCATTAATTCATTCATTCATTCATTCATTCATTCTTGCTGAAGGTGATACACAATATGCTTACTTATTATTTTGGCAACTACTGTATTTATTCATTCATTCATACATTCATATTTATTTGTATTCACAAGTTTTCATTTAATTGCTCGTTTGTTCATTCATTGATTATATTATATTGGATTGTGTTTGGGAAAACATCTACACCCTTTGTGATCTTCTGCCACTGCCTTTCCTGTTCATTGTTCGCTATGTTCTAGATTAGCCAACATGACAAGAGCGGTGGTGAGAATGTGTTGGAAGTGAGGGGTGGGTGGAGGTTGGGTGGAGGTGAGACGAGGCTGGGCCAGATGTATGTATCGGAGGTGAGGAGAGATGGGAGATGGGTGGTGGTGGTTGAAGAGTTGGGGTGGGTTGCTAAATGGGAGTACTGACTTACAGCAATCATGGGACTGTTGGCTGGAGAGACAGCATTTGCTCGGCATAGTTCATTACAAGGTGACACAACCAATTTGCAGCCTTTAGCATTTAGATGAGGCTGCTCTCAGGAAGGGAGGAATGGAAGGGTGGAGTGGTGGTGGTGGTGCTCAGATACGTACACGTGCAAGTCCTGCTGCTGCAGCAAGCAGGCAGGCAAATGAGATCACTTTTAATTCCCCTCCCAGCAAGCATAAAACTGTCCAGGTAAGTCATTTATGGCGGAGAATGGGGGTGGGGTGGGGGGTGGGGGTCTGGGGCTGGGGAGCTGTTGGGGGGGGGGGGGGGGGGAGTTAGTGCGTTCCTTCACTCCCTCTCCCTCTCTCTCTCTCTCTCTCTCTCTCTCTCTCTCTCTCTCTCTCTCTTTGTTTTTTTCACTATAATACTATTCTCGCTTCATCTCCATCTACCTGCTCTTCATTGTCAGACATGAGTTCAGACAAATACGTCCAAGTACACTCACAGAGACACCAAGGAACACACACATGCCTAGGCTACACACCTACACACCTACACACCTACACACCTACGCACACACACACACACACACACCTACACACACACACACACACACACACACACACACACACACACACACACACACACACACACACACACACACACACACACACACACACACACACACACACACACACACACACACACACACACACACGTATATGTATATACATACACATGCAGATGCACACACATACAGACAGCATTCTATTTATCTTTCTCTCTTTGTCTCTCTCTCTCTCTCTCTCTCTTTTGAAGGCTATTAATCTATTTGTTACATTTTCTTCCCATTATTTCTGAAATAATCCTTCTTTAGCTGCTCCGCCTGTGAATACTAATGAATTACCAACGTGAAGGGATTGTGCTGTAGGAATACACTTGCTTTGCCTAATGGTCTCATCTGAACAACAGCGCTATACAGATTATGCAGATTGAAGCCCCCGCTCGCTCCTTCTCTCCTTCTCACTCTCTGTCTAGCCCTCTCTTGCATTCTTTTTTCACTCACCATCCCTCTCTTTCTTTTTTTTTACTCTGTCACATTCTTTCGTTCTCATTTTCTGACTCTAACTCCCTCATTCTTTCATATTCTTTCAATTTCTCCTTTTTTTCCCTCTCCCGTTCCCCTTCCGTTTCTAGCTCCATTTTCTCACTCTCCCTTTCCCTCCCCACCCCCCTTTTCACATTTTTTCCCCCTCGGTGTAAATGTAATACATGTGTGAATGAATTCCACAGGATGAAGCTAGGAGCGGGAAATGAGGTGTGGTGCCATTTTCATCTAATAAATATAATTCAGTAATTACTTTCTGGTGGAGCCCCAAAGTCGGCTGCTTCAACCAGGTTGCACTAGAATGAATCAGACCGCTATGCAAGGCCTCCACTTTCCTACTTTTAGTACCCCCTCTCTTACCCCAATGAACACCCATATTTATCACGTCCAAATGGTTTCCCTGCATTCACGTCCCCTCCTCCCACGTTTCTTCTTTTCTTTTTGCATGTGGACTTGTAAAACACGATTATGGCTGATGTCAGAGCCGCGACTATACAACGTCGCAAACACCACTGCCTGACACCTGGGCGCAACCTGTTATCACGTAGCAGGTCTGGCTTCTGAGAATATCTCGTTTCTTTTCTCTTTTTTTCATTCTTTTTTTTTTTTCCTCCACACCATTCCTGTGAAATGTCAAATGAAAGGTCCAAAGTTAATAGAAGAAAACTGGCGAATATCAATTACAGAGCGGAATGCTATCAGGCTTTGAAATCGCAGGAATGAACTGTACATGAAAGATTGCATTCAGGGCTATTTCAATGGGAGATACTTGCAGAGAAAATGACTTCTTTTGGAAGACCATGTTCCCCTATTTCATTAACAGGAGAGGCAATCCAACCCAGCAGTGGTTTATATGTGTCCATGATATTAATGGGACCGTCATTTGTCATTGTTACCTTATGGTGCTTCTTCTGGACAAATGTGGAGTAAATTAACTCCGAGCCAACACAATGAATGTGACAAGGTTTCACAGAATGTGACACGAGGGCTAGACAATGCTAGACAATAGTCTTGGCACTATGTTTTAGCGTCTTTCATCAGTAACAACAGTGCAAACGCAAAACTGGACTGGACCAGAACGTTTTATGTAATGGTTCTTTTAATGGAGCTTGTTACCATTACTGGTTTACTACTATTTGTGTCTATTAATTGTGCATGTGTCTGTTTACACATCCACCTTTTTTCCCATAAGCCTGTGTGTGTGTGTGTGTGTGTGTGTGTGTGTGTGTGTGTGTGTGTGTGTGTGTGTGTGTGTGTGTGTGTGTGTGTGTGTGTGTGTGTGTGTGTGTGTGTGTGTGTGTGTGTGTGTGTGTGTGTGTGTGTGTGTGTGTGTGTGTGTGTGTGCATGCTTTTTTCATGAATATCCCAGATGACGAATGAGAGCGGGCTTGGTGTTAGGGCTAGCAGAGTGGCAGGGCCTTGACATTTTTATGAATCACGTCTGTTTGGAAATGAGTCATTAGGGTGGGCTTCATTGCTCAAATTAGCCGAGCCGCTCCTTGTCCTGTTTGCCCTTAATTAACAAGCATTCAATTCCCCTATTAATTAGTACAAGCTATTAGCTATTTTACATCACTCTTCATTTGTAGACAATTAAAGGGGGCCTATTATTAAAGGCATGCCACACAGTTTAATTGTACGACTGCTTCATTGGCACCTCAGTGAGTTTTTGAGATGGTAGTTAAACTTGTGAAGGCTGTGGAGTCAGACGGGCAGCCCCCTCCCCAATCTCTTCTTCTTCTCTTCCTCTCAGAACCATTTGCTGCCTGACTTGCTGCTTGTTCAGAGCCAAAAGACACACGCACAGGGGAAAAAAACATCTGAAAAAGTAGCTCCTATCAAAAGCTGCAATTGCTTAAGATTAGAAGCTAAGAGAGAAAAGAAACATCTCAGCAAAAACAAGTATGTACTTGGAGAAAAGGCGAGACGAGATCACACCAAGAGAGAAGAGAAGAGAAGAGAAGAGAAGAGAAGAGAAGAGAAGAGAAGAGAAGAGAAGAGAAGAGAAGAGAAGAGAAGAGAAGAGAAGAGAAGAGAAGAGAAGAGAAGACAAGACAAGACAAGACAAGACAAGAGAAGACATGAGAAGAGAAGACAAGACAAGACAAGACACAAGAAGACAAGACAAGACAAGACAAGACAAGACAAGACAAGACAAGACAAGACAAGACAAGACAAGACAAGACAAGAGAAGAGAAAGAAAGAAAGAAAAAATCAGATCAGCAGTACAGTCAAGGTCCCAATAAGCGGCCATGATAACATAGACATGGGGTAAACACAGTTCAAACCCATCACGGCAGAAATACTGCAGACAAGCGGGGTGGCACTGAGTAAGAGCTCAATTCCATTACAGGCTCTATTCAGAAGCAAACTGAAGAACAGTCTGGAGACTGGGATGGGGGGAGGGAGGGAGGGAGGGGGGAGAGGGGAGAGGAAGAGGAGGAGGGGGGTGTGGTGGTTCGGGATGGGGGGGATAACAGGGCTAAGTAGCAGGGCTGTGGCCATGAGAATATGAACATAATCAGTCTAATGCATTCCCCGCAGACCTCCCCGTGCTTTTCCATTTCAACCTGAAGGGCCTCCGCCCCTGCTGTAAGTAAAGCGCAGACCGAGCCATGCCAGCCATTACCAAATTTCTCTATCAGACGTTTAAGCTCTCTCTGTGCCAAGGTGCCCCCTTCCCCCTCCTCCTCCTCTTCCTTCTCTTCCAGCCCTGCCCAGTCCAGTACACCAGCCCAGGCCCGTCTCAGTGTCTGTGTGTGTGGGCTTTCGTTAAATTGAATGAACATCCTTCAAACTCAGTGCACTCAGCTCTGAGCCTATACCCACCCCCACCTCAACCACCACCTCCACAGCCACTCCAACCCCCCAGCACTCCGCCTAAGTGTCTTTTTGGAGGGGGTAGAAGCAGTCGGCCTCGGCCTGCCAAACAGAGTTACGGGGAATTTACAGTCCCACGCAACAAGTGGCACTACACCAAACACAAAAACAGATGCCGCTGCATGGTAGGCTCTCGTCACCCCTCGCGGCATTGACAAAATGCTGGAGAGGACATCACCTGAGGGTTCTAGATAGCCAATAGTGTGTTTACATGCTGTAATGTTGCCTCTCGGCGATCAATAATGGTAAACAAGGACACAAGCATTGCCATAGCAACTCGAGAGCGTAAAGCTCTGGAGTTTTTACGGTATCACGACAGCAAAACTTTTTTTCTGCACGTTTAAATATTTCTTACAGAAAATAACAAGCCCTGCTGCACCGTAGTAACAATCATCTCCGTGTCATTATTCATTGAGTGGCACTAGTTGCCTGGACAATAAATTGGGTGAGAAAAGTCAGCGAAGAGCGTCAGTTGCTGCAGTCTATTCTGTCGCGCATGGCTTGTTGCTGTCCTGAACAGTTGGCCGGCATTACCCTGGACCTGCTCATAACCCTGGGCTACAGCAGCGTTGGCTGTGCTGCGCTGTGCTGTGCTGCGCTGGAAAAGAGCCTGGCTATTATTTGATGACTCATAATGAGTATCTGTAATGAGCAGGACGTGAGAGGGCATCCGGGTTCACATCAAGCCCATTCTGTGATAGCACAGCGTACACAGTGGAATAAATAGACCACTCCCAGCTGAGCTGCTGGCACATCCACTCCCTCCCTACTCCCTCTGCCACCACCGCCGCCCTTTACAGGCGTTCCGACATACTAAGTGAACTTGGTGAGCACACGATACTTGGCATCTAGTGCCCATGAATAAATTAGTAATTGGTGGTTGATATGCTGCAATGAATATGCTTCTTAGATAGTTCACTAAAAACAAAAAAACAAACAAAAAATCCATACAATAGTGGCACTGGCTGTCGTTGCGCCGCCCTGACATGTGCTACTGATGAAACGTTACTGACCTGTGTACAACAATGTGTGTAGAATCTTTCTTTGACTAATGGTTTATCTGATTCCTTTGAAATAACAATGTCTGCTTTGAGGGGCAGGGCAAGAATTTTTCATACTATAGTATCTGTGATGGGCAACTTGGCTCAGGGGGCAACAATGCACAAGCCTCTCCGTTCCAGCTATTCACTAGAAAAGTTTAGATGGAGACGCAACCCTGGTCATCTTCAAAACTCTCCAGTCTGGAAGGAATCTTCAGATGTTTGCGTCTTCAAGCCCCGATGGCGGCGTTGCCATGTAAACAAAAGGCACTTCTGATTAAACATTTTGACATTTTATTGTAACTGCACATGTAAAGGCAGGTGATCTGGATTAACTTTTGTAACACTGTAGCCTACTCAGGGTTCTGGTTACTGAAAATTTGAAGCAACAGCTCAACAATATATTTCTAATTGTATTCTGTAAAAGAATGATACATATTCATCCACAGTATATTCAGTGAAGACACATCATAGACCTGGGAAGGTAGTTAGAAGCGGAAAATACGGTGTAAAACAAAACAAAACAAAAAAAACCACAACAACCCTGTGAACATACAGTGTGTGGTGCAGCATAAACAGGACACAGCAGCATGTAATGGTAACTGTTGGCAAGAGTTCAGCAGAAATACGGCTCAGCTCTCAGTTGTGTGTGAAGTGATGAAAGGTCATTCTGTGTGTGTGTGTGTGTGTGTGTGTGTGTGTGTGTGTGTGTGTGTGTGTGTGTGTGTGTGTGTGTGTGTGTGTGTGTGTGTGTGTGTGTGTGTGTGTGTGTGTGTGTGTGTGTGTGTGTGTGTGTGTGTGTGTGTGTGTGTGTGTGTGTGTGTGTCTGTCTGTCTGTGTCTGTGTGTGTGTGTGTGAGAGAGAGTTTATGTTAGAGGTCTTAGCGGTGGGATTGTGACAGGTCAGCAGGAGAAAAGTTAAGCTCTAATCTGTCTTTGATGCAAAGACAGGTCATGGCATGGGACTCCATGACAACGTTTTCAAGAATCCACACAGGACGCACAGTTTCCACAAACAAATAATATGACACATTTTTGTTATTGTGTATCTGTCTGTGGACTTCAGATGTAAGATGACGGTAATGCTTTCTTTTACTGTTACCGCACGTAATTACTGTGTACTTTCTCTGTAACAACAGGGTAACAGAGAGGTTACATGGTCTCCAAAGGGGAAAAAGGGGCCAATGACGTAGAAAGTGAATAACATGTAATTGCCAAGAAAAATAAATTACTGTGTTTTTCTGGATATTTTCTGGTACTGTTAGCTTGTTGCTACCCAGAAAATACAGTAGTTACATAGTACATCTTGAGATATGTGTATTACATACTAGTATTTACTTTGTAATTACCCCCCTTTAACTCCTT
The DNA here is from genome assembly GCF_034702125.1 of Engraulis encrasicolus. NCBI lineage: Eukaryota > Metazoa > Chordata > Actinopteri > Clupeiformes > Engraulidae > Engraulis > Engraulis encrasicolus. The sequence goes on along the minus strand of NC_085862.1, from coordinate 42,896,144 downwards.
AGATACCATGTAACTACTCTCTGTTACCCTGTTGTTACCCAGAAAGTACACAGTGTTACCAAAACGTCAGACTTCTAAAACTATGTTGGAATACTCAATCAACTATAGTATGTGAAGTATGCATATGGAATGGGCATCCATGCTAGAATCTCCATGGGGTGATCAACTATGCTCTGTCTCCAGAGATCTGACAAAGGGCTGTGTGTGTGTGTGTGTGTGTGTGTGTGTGTGTGTGTGTGTGTGTGTGTGTGTGTGTGTGTGTGTGTGTGTGTGTGTGTGTGTGTGTGTGTGTGTGTGTGTGTGTGTGTGTGTGTGTGTGTGTGTGTGTGTGTGTGTGTGTGTGTGTGTGTGTGTGTGTGTGTGTGTGTGTGTTTGTGTATGTGTAAAGATGTCTGTAGCCATCAACCCGAGCGGAACCCTTCTGGGGTGATGGTGGCGGTGGTGGGGGCATACCTCGCTGCACTGTCCTCCTCACAAACACACACACACACACAGACCGACAAACACGCGCGCACGCACTCACACACACACACACACACACACACACACACACACACACACACACACACACACACACACACACACACACACACACACACACACACACACACACGCACACGCGCACACGCGCACACCTTCTCCACTCACCCTGCCTCACTTCCTTCCATTACTCTGGGCTTAACAAGTCGGCGAAGCAGCAGGACCTGTTGTGACTGACAGAGCAATTACGGCTAGCATGGACTCTGACGGCGCCTGAGACATCTCCAAATAGAATTTCACTATTTTGTTGCATCAGACGTTTACAGGAAGGATTTGGTAGCGGGCGAAAAAAAAAAAAGAAGAAAAAATTGCTAGCCTGACTCCGAAAAACAGCGCTGCTACTGGAGCATTTGACAGATTTTTTTTTCTTTTTTTGACTCTCTTTATGAAACCTTCCCCTTTTCAAGGTTACCTTTCCCCCTCCAACTGAAATTTTCATTCTCTCTCTCTTTCTCTCTCTCTCTCTCTCTCTCTCTCTCTCTCTCTCTCTCTCTCTCTCTCTCTCTCTTTCTCTTATCTCATTCTGAACTCTCTTACTGTCTCTCCTTCTCTTTCCATCAATAACAGTTGATGATTGTATCCTCTATATATTTTTTATTTCTTTATCTGTCTCTGTTATTGTCTCTGGCTCTTCCTTTTTCTCCTGTCTTTATTATGTCGTTTAAGGCAACCACTTGCCGTCTTCAGAGAAGGTACGGGTGTCCAGGCAAACCTGGGCCAGACCCGGGCCAGAAGGGGAGTCCCCTGCTGGTTGTGTGTTTGCAGCTGTGCGCTGCCGTTTCCCTGGATGTTGTTATCTATTTGCTTTGCCTTTAGGGATAAGCTCTGACTCCGGCGCTCCCAAGGGAAACCTGACGGAAAAATTCTATCTTCACGCATCTCACCGGGAAAGGTGGACGAAAAAAAAAACCAGAGATAGAAAGCATCAGAGAATACAGATGGCTTTAAAAAGCCACCGCCAGGAGAGACGAAAAACAAAATGAGGCAAAACTTTATGAAAACTCTATATGCATCACCCACATATAAATTTGGCTCCTTCGCCGCCAATAATTGGCTACTAATTGTCGCTGTCACCGTGCCCAAAAAAAATGTGCAGCACTGTTCAGGTGAGACAGAGATGTACTGAAGGCCTCATTATTCTCCTTCCTCTCTCGTGAACCGGGGAGGCCCTCGCAGCATCTGTCAGGGCTGTGCCGCCGCTCGGCAAAAGCCAACCTGCTACCACTAAGCCCGGGCGCCAGGAGCCCGAGCGCCATCACGCGTGCTGACTTTTTAATTTGGTTCGGAAGAGAGAGAGAGAGAGAGAGAGAGAGAGAGAGAGAGAGAGAGAGAGAGAGAGAGAGAGAGAGAGAGAGAGAGAGAGAGAGAGACGATTAGCAATTCCTCGCTCGATCAGTTTAACAAATAGGCCAGACACGAACTGTGTGTGTGTGTGTGTGTGCACCCCCCCTCCCCAACCCCAAGGGTTTGTCTCCCCGTCCGGAAAAGTCACCACCTCCGGCGTTGAAACAGAACAGACAAATGCACAAAGGACCGCATGGGAAAATACCACCAGCGGAATGAAGCAGAAAAAAGGCAAAACAAAAACAAAGAGGTACAACACATGAAATGACAAGCTCCTACAAGACTAGGTGAAAAATTACATCTAGATAGTTGTTTGTCGTACCGGGTATAGTATGTGGAAAAAGTTTTCTCTCTCCCCCTACTTTTGCTGCAGACTATTACCCTTTGGAGGATGTAATAATAAAAAAACTGAACAGTATAAATGGTGTTGATATGACCAAGCGAAAATTAGACATCCACTAGTAATGTATAGGAAGGAATAGAGGGGAATAAGACCACTCTGAGTAACAGATGGAGGTTGGAAAGGGAGGCTTAAGTGAGATTGAGAGCAGAAGACTGAAAGAGACCGAAGACTACTGCTCAGGAACAGAGAAGACATGAGCACTGAATAAGACATAAAGGGTAACACTGAAGTCTAAAGTAGACCGAGACACTAGAGACCAAAAATGTGACAGCCCTCTGATCCTAAAAGACAGCGCGCGCGCGCGCACACACACACACACACACACACACACACACACACACACACACACACACACACACACACACACACACACACACACACCCACACACACACACACACACACACACACACACACACACACACACACACACACACACACACACACACACACACACAAACAAAAAAGGTCAGTTTCCATGGTCCCAGGTTTCAGAAACTAAGGCAGATGTCCATTTATACACACCAAATGATGATATGTGAATGTTTGAACATTCCTTCTCTGTGTACCTGTGTCATCTTCCCTTTACCGTACTTTAAAGAGATAATCAATGGCTACACTCTCATTTTGTACTCTACCAGTGCATTTGAAGCAGCAGCTGTGTCTTTTGTAGATAATGTATAAGTACGTCCCGTTGCAGTTAGGTTCCACTACCAGAAGCACATCCTGATGATCCATGACAAGTCTATCTGGTCTGAAGGGAAAAGTGAAGGATGGAGATGGTCCATGAGGATGCAGGAAGTTCAGTTTCACCTCTCCAGTGCTCAGCATACATTCCTCAACACATGCTAGCCACCAGTTGCCATCATATACAGCTACAACATACTCTTTGATGCTTGAAAATGTAACACATTCCTTTACTGAGCTCACTCTTTCAACTCCTTCTCTGAATGCGGAAAA
>NC_085862.1:42865399-42867899 GCF_034702125.1 Engraulis encrasicolus | reverse complement strand
CCAGAGGAGAGGGGAGAGGGGAGAGGGGACAAGGGAGCTGAGGACAGGTCACATGGGAGGGGACTGTCAACATACTGTCTACACCATAACATAACATAAGACTTGTGTGAGTTAGCTTCCAAGTGACTGTGTGTGTGTGTGTGTGTGTGTGTGTGTGTGTGTGTGTGTGTGTGTGTGTGTGTGTGTGTGTGTGTGTGTGTGTGTGTGTGTGTGTGTGTGTGTGCGCGTGTGTGTGTGCGTGCACGTGCCTGTGTCTGTGTGTGTCTGTGCGTGCGTGCGTGTGTGTCAGTGATAGAATAAGTAAGTGAAACCTGAGTGTTTGAGTGAAAAAAACTAGTAAGTAAGTGAGTAATCTTGTGGGTGTGTGTGTGTGTGTGTGAGAGAGAGAATGTGTGTGTCTTTTGTGTGTGCGTCTGCGTGGCTGTGCACACCCCTATGTGTATGTGCTTGCGTGACTGCATTTGTGCCTATATGTGCGTGTGTGCGTACATGTGTGCCTGTGTGTGTGCCTGTGTGTGTGTCTGTGTGTAGGTGTTGAGGATATGGAGATAAAGAGATGAATAAGTCACACTGCAGGCAGACTGCAGGCACACGAGTCTTTCTCCTGCTCTAAAACACTGCAAAGTTAATTTGCTCAGCCTCCTAGCTCTTTCTGTCAAACTCTCTCTCTCTCTCTCTCTCTCTCCCCTTGCTTTGGGGTCTCCCGTCAAGCGGGTGTGTGTGCGAGGGTGAAATTGTCAGAAGTGATGGATGACTATCAACCTTCTGCCGTCTTCCCCTGCGCTCCGTCGAGATTTACAGGCCTGCCGACGAGCAGCCATGAAAACCAATCTCTCCTTTCGCCTTCTCTCTCTCTCTCTCTCTCTCTCTCTCTCTCTAGTCTCTCCTCCCTGCTCTCTCCTTTACCCATCTCTCTCTCCCTCCGTCTCTCTCTCTCTCTTTCCCATCTCTCTTTTACCCATCTTCCGCTCTTCCAATCTTCTCTCTGCCTCTTTTTTTCTCTCCTCCTCCTCCATCTTTCACTCTTCCCTCTGCCACCTTTCTCACTCCCGCATCCCTCCCTCTGCTCCCCACTACAACTACCTTCTGTCCCTCCTTTACTCTTCCCCTCTTTCACCTTGCTCTCTCCATTCCCAATCCCTCTCTCTTTTTCACCCTGCTCTCGTCTCTTCATTTTTCACCCCGATCACTCCATCCATTCATCCATCCATCCATCGCTTCTTTCCACACTCGTACCTCTCACCTCCTCTCCTTTTCACTCCATCTTCACTTCCGTCTCATGCCCGTGTCCTTCTCCCTCGCTCACGCCTGCCCCCTCTCTCCATCTCCCTCCCTTTAAACTCATCTTTCTATGGAATGTTCATGTCTTCCTCTTCACACGCTCGCCATCTTTCACTTGCTTTTCTGCATATCTTCCATCTAGCGTCCAATCTGTCTTTCTTTGGCTTTACTTTTCTTGCTAGATTTTACAGTACGTATCTCTGTGTCCTTTCCCTTACCTCGAACCAGTTTCAGATATCTGTCATTTCCTCCTTTTCTCTCCACTACAGTATCTCTAACTCCTCTTGTTCTGTCTCTCACTTTTGTTGTTTATTTCTCTCAGTTTCTCTGTCTCTCTTTCTGCCTGTCTGTGTGTCTGTCTGTCTCTCTCTATCTCTCTCTCTCTCTCTCTCTCTCTCTCTCTCTCTTTCTCTCTCTCTGTCTCTCTCTATCTCTCTCTCTCTCTCTCTCTCTCTCTCTTCTGACTGTCTTCCATTATAATCCTCTCGTTCATCTGTCTCTCTCTAGCAATCCTTCAGCTTCCTTTTGTATTTGCCTTTCTTTTACCCTTCCAGCTCAGTCCGTTCAGTTCAGTGTGTTTTCATCTATTTCTTTATCTCTTAACCATGTGTCCTCCTGTATTAAAACTTTGAACTGAACCTGCCAATATGTATAATGTCAGTATGTTAAACCATACAGTACAGTTGTGTGTCTTTTAGTCACCGTTTAATAGAGTGGGATTACGGCTCCAGTGCCGTTAACCATTTGTCTCTGTCGCTCTGTGCACACGTCCCACAATGACCACCATGTTGCAGACCAGGTCAGCGCGTATGGGGGCTCAAGAACATGGCAATTATAGCATCAAAAAAAGGTGCCACTGTAGGCTAATTGAGCTCTCAAAATAGAATTGCTTTATTATCCCTGCTATTTCCAGTGAGTGTAATGATCGTTTGGAGGCATTATGTAAATGAAATTAAGACGAACGAATACATTATCATTTCTCCACTTTGTGTGTTTGGGGCGTATGCCGCGGCCCCGCCTTAAGTTAACAGTTGGGGGTGGGGATGTGAGCACTTTATGAGCACACTGTGAGATCAAAATGGTAAAAACAAGAAATGCAGAACTCCCAGCATGTGACAAGAACATGGGCACGTGCCACACCCTAGAAAACCTTACAGAGATGAACATAAACATGGAGAAGATCATTTCGGTGTTTACTGAGGCACGACGACACCATTCC
>NC_085862.1:42850399-42860399 GCF_034702125.1 Engraulis encrasicolus | reverse complement strand
AGACAGACAGACAAACAGTCAGACAGACAGACAGACAGACAGACAGACAGACATGGGCAGATGATTGAGGTAATAATCCTTCAGAAAACGAAAAAGGATGACATGAGATGGACCAAATGAGAACACCAGAGGTGGATAGATTGAGGGATTAGAGAGAGAGAGAGAGATGCACAGATAGATAGAGGCAGAGGAGAGATAGACAGAACTGACGGGAAGGGATAGTTGATAGCTGCTCTCTCCTTTCTGCCAATTCACAAAAAAGCCACCGCCTACACCCCATCAATTTCCAGTCAGAACCCAGAGGAGAACTGCTACAGACAGACAGACAGACAGACACACAGACAGTTAGAGAGACCAACAGATAGACACCCAGGCAGACCAAAAAGAAAGAAAGTCAGAAAGAAAGAAAGATGGCAGACACATCAGCATACAGGAGAGGCAGTGAAAAGAGGAGAAAAGAGACAGACAGAAACAGGCAGCAGACAGACGAGACGAGAAGACGAGAAGATGGCAACAACAAAGCGGGCCGGGGGTCAACAGGCAGCAACAACAACAAAACCCCATCCAAGGACAAACGCGGCCCTGACAGCACTGCTGCGTTGGCAGGAAGTGATGTCACAGAGGTCAACATTTTTAATTCGGCGCGGGGTCCCCGGGGCCAAGCCGACCCCTCATCGCCTTGCCGGATCAGCAGGAGAGAGCTGGGGCTCGGGCAAGCTCTCTCGCAAGAATATCAATCCGGCCCTCTCAAAGCCCCCCTCAATCGCCTTGCTAACGGACTCATTAATTAATCAGCAGTTAGTCTCCACTTTTCACTCTGCACTTCTCTCTCTCTCTCTCTCTCTCGTCCACCTCTTCTTCCCTTCCTCTCCTCTCCTCTCCTCTTCACTCCTCTCGTTTCGCCTCTCCCCTCTGCCTGCCAGTGCTCCTCGCCCCCAAACGATCTGCAGCCTGCACTAAGCCACTGACTGCTGAATTTGTGTGTGTGTGTGTGTGTGTGTGTGTGTGTGTGTGTGTGTGTGTGTGTGTGTGTGTGTGTGTGTGTGTGTGTGTGTGTGTGTGTGTGTGTGTGTGTGTGTGTGTGTGTGTGTGTGTTACATAAGTATGTGTGCAGGTGTGTTTGCATACATGTATGCATGTTTGTGTTTGCATGGTATACGTACTATATGTGTATGGGTGTGTCTTTTATAGGTCTGAAAATGTGTGTGTGCATGTGTGTGTGTGTGCGCGCGTGCGTGTGTGTGTGTGGTGTTGTAAATGTGAGAGGTAAGCTCCACAGCTGTCGCTGACACAGTGCTGGCAACTCGGGGCTTTTTGATGGAGAGGCTGTAAAAAAGCAATCTTCTACGGCACGGCGCTCATCTGCATGCGTGCGGGGCCGCAATGTGTGCTTCAGCTCGGCATGCCATGTCTGCCCTCCTACCACTCCCACACCCCCCCACATACCCCATCACTGCCACCGCCCACGCAACCTCCCCCGCCCCCGTCACCGCTCCCGCTAGCCACCGCGCAGCACACGCGCTAAAACACACCCAATTTATGACGCACACATGTTAACATACGCACTCAGTCATCCTCAAATAGCCAAGTGTTAAAATACTTCTAGAAATTCACCGTCTTGAAAGCAAACTAACACACACACACACACACATGTAATATGCACAAACATCTTAAAAACACAACCATGCTGAAATACATACAGTACAAGCTTTGAAATACACATATGCAAAACATATGAGCACTTGGCAGTGCATGCTAAGTGAAATGCGCAATCGTTTTCAAGTACGACGAGTTTAAAATGCAGCACGTTCACCTCAGCATTGGCCCCTCTCTCTACCCGTAGCCTATGCCGCAGCACAAGACAAAGTGCATGAGAGAAAAGAGAAATGTGCAATTGGCTCGTTCCCGCCCCTCCTCTGCCCATCGGAATGGCTGCAAAATGTGCATATAAGCCGCTAATGGCTTCCCCGTGACGACTTTATGGCTGCACTCTGCATCGTGCTGCATGCTGGCTAGGCTGGCTCGGCTGGCTGGGGGCCGGCGTGGCTGTTACGAGATGCGCAGTGGAGCTAATGTGCGGAGTAACCTTTGGAAAGTCACGCGTAACAAAAAGTGATGGTTCTCCCCCCCCAGCTGACTGATTAGTCTCTGATAACCATGGATAATACCACACCCGCCATCGATCCCTGCGAAAACAAATCAATATGGCCCCAGCCGCACGGAGAACAAAAACCACAAGACTTTTCCCCAAGAAAAAGACAACATGGAGCTAACGCTTTCTCTTTTTCTTTTTTTCTTGCACCCTGCAGGAAAAGAAAACTTTTTGTCTCTTGCTGAAGTAAACACGTTTCATTCCACCATAATGGATTCTAGCTTGATGATGGATGAAACGCTTATTGTACTGTATATTATACGGAGTAAGGACACATGGGGAAAGGATATATACAGAGGCTATGGTCAGCCAGACACTTTTATGAGTAGAGACAATATACCGTAGCTGGTGAGTAACAGCACAAATAATAATTACATAAATGTCAAATCTTCAATTCTTTTCTTAGAGAATGATTCAGAATTCATCTAAAGATGTATGGCAGCTACAGTATTCATCCACGAGTGAAGAATACAATAGCAAAGGGTCTGACGAGCACACAATTCAAGCCAGGGGAACTTGGAACTTGGCTGCATCTTTCTCTTTCTCTGTGCATCCCTCGTTCCCCCCTCTCTTTCATGTGTGTGTAATATTGCTTCCTTTTCCCTCTTATACACAAAAGGGTGAAAAGAGCTCTTTCCTAGAGGAAGCATCGGCACTTACACACTTTGCGGCAGGTCCTTGTGATGTGCGTGTAAGGGCCAACCACTTACAGCAAGCACGAGCCATTATCACTCCATGCCATTAGTTAATAGGAAAAAAGTGCACTTGTGACACCACACACACACACACACATGGTGCTCAGGAATTGAGTGTTTCTTACAGGGCAAACTCTGTGTTATAGCTTTCTATTGATTTATCTATAAAAGGAAAACATACCGTGGGCCTGGCGCTGGCTGAATTAGCTTCATTATATGGTTACTGTAAGGGAAACACATGGTGGGCCTAATGACGGTAGTGCTAGCTAGCGGTGATGGGGTAGCAGTGGCGCTAAGTTAGCAACAGCATGGGCGGCTGCGGGGAAGGTCACAAAGACGTGTGTAAACACTTCAGCTGCAAAGCTAGAGAGAAGCTAATGATGCCCTTACTCTCTCACACACACACACACACACACACACACACACACACACACACACACACACACACACACACACACACACACACACACACACACACACACACACACACACACACACACACACACACACACACACACACACAGACTGCTAATGCGTCGACAGTTGAGGGGACGGAGGCTGAACTAGCGACTCGGGGAAGCCATGAGTAACTCTCCACTTCATAAAGCAGGGAGGACATCTGCTTGAGGCGAGAGGACATTTTATGAAATCCCTGAGCATGTTGAAATATATTCAATACTGGGAATTTATTAAATCAATGTAGCGCGGGATGAATACACACTCCGCTACAGACATATTGGCGATACTGCCGGCTTAATGTTCAAACAGAGGAAGCGGAGCTTTGACTCAAACACAGTTTTTCCTTGGCTGGATCAGTTACGGCCTGACTAGTTTTACAGTCACAAAGCACATTTGTTTTCACAATCTGCCACAGATCGGTTTTCTTATCGAAACATAAATCCAATGAATGTTTTTTTTTAAGGGGCCTCGTCCTTGACTAGAAAAGATTCTAAATTTAAAAGCCATTTCAAACAAAACAGGGACGTTTGTTAATCCATTGGCTGGGACATTGGCCCGGGGTTTTTAACAAACACTATTTGCAACGGAGAGAGACAGCAGCCGTGCTAAGTGGACCTCCTGAGTCTGTCTGTGAAACGGACCTTTATAAATCAGTCAGGGCTGGACTGGGACCGCAAAACGGCCCGGGCATAGACCGGCCAAGACCAACCACCTGCTTTTCTACACAATTATGATTACCCTAAGTCCACTGTCTATAAAGATACACCAATGGGCCACCCCGTCTAAATCGAGGGCTGGTCTCACACAAAACAATTAAAACAACAAACAAAAGCATCGACCCAGGACTGTCGGCCCACCGGGAAAATACCCTGTATGCCAGATTACCAGACAAGTCCTGAAATCAGTCCACGCGGTTTAGCCATCGCTTAGCGGCAGAACAGAGAACACATCATTTGGATGCAGTGGGGGGGGGGACTAAAGATGATAGAGGGAATATCATTCCAGGGGATCAAATTAATTAATCCGCCACCTGCCATATCACCGATAAAACAGGGTGTGTGTGCGTGCGTACGTGCGTGCGTGTGCGAGTGTGTGCTTGTATGTATGCATGAGCAACAGAAAGATAGGTGAGTGAGAGGTAGAGAGAGAGAGGGAGAAAGGAAGAGAGAGACAGGAAGAGAAAGAGAGAGACAGGCAGAGACACAAACAGAGAGAGGAAAAGACAGAAAAAAGAAAAAAGGTGGGTGTGTGGATGCTGAGGGGGAAAATAAAGCAGACACACATCTCCACACAGAAGCAGAAACAGATAAAGAAAGGCAAGAGAGAGAGAAAGAGACACCGAGAAGGAGACAGAGAGACAGAGAGAGAGAGAAATAGAGGGGGGGGGGTAGAGAGAGAGAGAGAGATAGAGAGAGAGAGAGAGAGAGAGAGAGACAAAGAGAGAGAGACATGGAGACAGAGAGAGAGAGACAGAGAGAAACAAAGACGTTTGCAACTTTAGCTGAATGGGAGTTGCTATGGAGACAGGGCTAGGTGTGCTGCCTGCCGGTGAGGCGAGCGATAAAAAAGAGCTCCTCTCCTCTCCTCTCCGTTACCTGCTGATGGAACACAAACACACAAGAAGGAGCCGTTGTCGGCTCTAGGCAATCCCAAATAAGCAGCCAGCCTTCCAGCTCTCAGATACCTCACAGTAAAACATTACGCGTTATACTTAGCGTCCACTACAAATCGGCCTTAATGAAAAGCAGTTTAACCAGGCCTACGTGCCTGGTGATAACAGCCCCATTCTTTCTGATTGCCTGTGCCTGTGTCTCTCCGTTCCTCTGATTTGGGCCTGATCTAACACGTTCACTCGTCTAGCGCAGAGTGCAGTGAATCAGCCAGAGCAAACCAATAAGGCTGTGTCTTGCACTATAGAGCGGGATGTTTGGACAGTAACTGAGTGGACGGTTTGGACAGACACCAGCACGCTAATGGTCCTCACTTTAGTCTTCAGAGCTGCTTCGCACAACAGTTTTGCCAGCTGTGATTGGGGAGTCACTTGCTTTGATCTACTTGGAGGCACACTTCCTCGTTTGATGAACGACTGAAACATAATTAAATCCTGTTGTGATTTATTTATCAACAGAAGGTAATAAAATGAGGCACAAATTATGTACGGTACAGCTTAAAAACTGCTGAACGACAGGAACAAAAAGTCTCGAGAAATAAAATCAGCTTAATGCTCTTCAATAAGTCTTAATGTGGAACTGATATATGAAGGTGCGCTCTCAGCAGCTGTGTGCAATTGAATCTGGGTGCACTTATTTGCTTATGTGAAGAAAATGCGATGAGCCTCACCAAGAAAAAAAAGCTAAGTGGAAAAAAAACATTCACAACTTCAACTACCTGAGCAAGTTGAGTAGGTTAAGAGAAAAACAGAGAAACAGAAAAGAGAGCAAAGAGCTGAAGTGGGGTCCGTGGGCCACGGGGCTCAGGAGAGGAAGAAGAGGTGCTGACTTCATGAGATCAGATAGATTTGATTGGATTCATTCCCTATCTGTCTTTTCGCTGCCTCTCCCCTTCAGGGGATTAGCAGAGACCAGCTCAGCTACCACCACTACAGTCCACATCCACTGCGGACAGCAATGCTCTGCACCTCCGAAAAACATCTCCTACCTACATACACACATACAGACATGTGCACAAACATGCACACGCACACGCACACGCACACGCACACGCACACGCACACGCACACGCACACGCACACACACACAGTACACACACACACACACGCATACGCGTATGCACAAACACACATTGCCACACGCATGACAAGTGTGGCAATATATTGCGCTAAGTCGTTGGCGCTATTTGCATTCTAAAATGTTACATTTGTCCATTAGCTGCATTTGCTTTCAAGCAATCAATTAAATACTTTCATTAGAACTGCTATCTGCAAATGAAAGAAAGACGGGGAAATGATTCAGATCATCCCACAGCCCCTTTTAATATCACGCGCCTTACTGTTAGCAGAGTGCTTTATTCACAGAAGAACAAAGGCAGCAAAAAGCACACACTCCCAGGAGAGACACATAGTAATGTAACAGATGGTTTCTGAAGGATATTTCGAAAAATATAAAACTGAAATACTGTACAATTAGCGGCGGAGGCTAACAACAAACCGTCAAGTGGAAAAACAACAGGAAGAAAAAGACGAGAAATAAAATAAGAATTACTGAGCACTGTCAAGGCCACATACATTTTCATGCCTAAATAAAAAATAATTCATGAAAAACAGAGGCAGGCATAACATGATTTTTAGCCTCAGAAATGCGTTTAGCCAACTGGGCATGCACTACATCAACAATATCTCAAGCTAATGGCCCTCTCCTGGCTGTATTTCCCTCATTTTCTTCAGAGCTTTCTTGTTCTCTTCCATCTTGAGGGCTTTTGTTTTGTTTTTTTGCCATTTGTTTTTTTTTTTTTTAATGGACGACATATGCAAGTGTGTTGTGTTGTTTTATATCCGTGGGCAGATGCACCTAAAATGAGATTATCGAGAGATGAGCAGCAATAATGGAAAGAACAGACCTTTTTCTGTGATTGGCAGAATGGGACAAGAACATGTGAGTCATGATTTCACTTTTGTGCACTGAAAAGTGGTGCCAGAAAGGTTTTCATACCATCGTGACCTCATGAAAAACAAATCTTAAAATAATTTACAAGGACAAAATGTATCTACTTTCTGCATTAATCTAGTTAAGTGGTGGATCTGAAAGTGCTTTGTATTTTTCTGCAGGGCTTGGTCATGGTATTCTGCACTGTATGTTCGCCTCTTCTCTGAAAAATCTCTACAGTATATGAAATGATACTCCATGCCATTTCCGGAGAATCAAACTAAATCTCTCCAGATTCAAACCCCACTCTAGTGTACTTCACGTGAAGACTGGTCTGTCTCAAGCTAATTACTTTCCCCCCCCCTCCTTCGTCTTTTAGGTCGAAGACAGTGTTGTGAGCCATACGTGAAGCTTGTTGGACTGTGAAAAAAAGAGGAACGACCGGGGAAGCAAGCAAGCAGACGCAACGCGAGCGGCGGGGAGGAGAGAAGAGGTAAGTCACCCACTCAAGTTCTAAAGCCCCCAGGAATGGGATTCTTTGCGGTCGTGTGTTGACTGAGCTCACCTTTGCTCGCCGCGGCCACAAAGGGAGCAGCGGAGGGCGCGCGGGATGGACTTTAGCTTGATTAAATGGTCACTGAGTTGGAAAACTGCCCCGATGTGATCTGTGACCTCTGGCCAAAATCTTTTTAAGAAAAGATTAAATGAAAACACCTTCAAAGGGAGCCGGTGGGACCACACCAGAGCTAAACCCCCTTTCCCCCACAACCCCTCCTCCCCATTACCTCCGCTACCCACCCACCCACACGACTTCCCTTAAAGGAGGTGGGGTGGGGGTGGGGGTGCTCAGAGGGTAAGTGGGAGAAATGGCTGCTGGTGGCCAGGCAACTAACACTACTACTACTACATCAACTGCAGGAGCCATGATGGAATAGGTTCACTCAGTGCAGTGGCACAACAACACATAACAGCCATCACATTATTTGGCTGTTACAACACCAAAACACTCTACTCTTTTTATTTTTGTTTTTGTTTAACTGTACCTGTATTTGTTTCTTCTTCTCACAAGTCTCACAAGTCTTCTGAGATGTGTATTAGACAGTGAAACGAAACTCATACTGTATACAGACCACAACGGTGTTAATGTAATCAAACACATAATCATATAGACACAAAACAGTTCGAAAGAAGTGTGTGAGACATTATTTCACCAGAGAGAGTAAAGATAAAATAAAATATTCTCATAACATGTGTAATGTGTCTGTTGCAGAGTATAACCATTCTGACTGCAATGAAATCTCAGTCCAAAAGCAAGCGGGGAGGACCAGCCAGCCAGCCAGCCAGCCAGCCAGCCAGGCCACATCTTCTGAATTGCACATGAAATATGATCACCCTCATGATTTTACCCAATTTCAAGCTACAATTTCCACTGCGGTGCAAAACGGCTCACTCACTGAGGCTGATCTGAAAAGCGCTCGGTGTCGCTGTTTGCAGATATTTTACACAGCATTTTGATGGGACACAGTGGGGGAGCAGAGACAGGGGGAAAAAAAGAAAATCTCTAGCGCTGCTGAGGTGCCTGTGCAATGCGGAGAAGAAAAAAAATGTCTTTCTTCTCCTCATTTTTCATCCTCAAAAGTACACAATGCACTTCTTCAAAAGGTGCTTTCTGGGAAGAGAGAGAAAAAAACCCTCTGCATTGTTAAGTAGCATGCAGATAGGATGGTCATCTCTGCAATCCAACATCATTTTAATCAGTCACAATCCAATCACTGGCATTCTGAGTACAATCAGAGGTTGAGCGAGTGTGGACCCGCAGAAGCGCCCGTCGGTGCCACTTTTGCCGAATCCCGGGGCCGTCCGAGCAGCGGGAAGCGAAATCAAGTCTGTATGAAGGCTTGATTAGGATGACTTCGTCTGTCAAGTGTGCGACAAGCACAAAAAACACATAATTTGCCTTTTCGTTTTTTGACAGCGTGAAGCACCACGCTAAGATGTTAGCATAAGCGCGTCTTTCTTTCTTTCTTCTTGTCGAGGGATTACTTAGGAGGAGGGTAAACTTAAAGGCAACGCTAATAATCCATTCTTATCAGGCGCGTTCTGACGGGGGAACAAATTGGAAGGGAATGCCTGTCAGAGTGGGGTAAGGGCACCCTGAAGATCCCACATCCAGGACCACCCAGCAACAAGACACACAGAAGAACGGTGTTCACATTCCCCTGTCACTGGGCTCCGTTATACTGAAACTGATGGCTAATTCTGAAACGATGCATGTGAACCTGCCTCCCCTGTTGGAGGAGAGAAGTAGCATGGAATTGAAAGTGACAGCTGGTCCCAGGCTTTAGGAAGATGATGTTCCTCAATCCATTATTAGTGCCTCATCTTATATCTGTCTGAATATACAATATATGCCCTAACGCAGGCTAGGTAATCGTAGTTACTCAATATACAGAAAGAAAGAAAACAACCTCCAGGCGTGTACTGTGTGTGTGTGTGTGTGTGTGTGTGTGTGTGTGTGTGTGTGTGTGTGTGTGTGTGTGTGTGTGTGTGTGTGTGTGTGTGTGTGTGTGTGTGTGTGTGTGTGTGTGTGTGTGTGTGTGTGTGTGTATACATATCATAGCAAGGTTATGCCTTCTGCAGGTTGCAGAGTTCTAAAGCGACTTGGAAGGCGGCGCTCTCGTCATGGTAATAGGCCGGAATTAATCTGACGGCGGCGCCCAATCGTGAGGCCTGTCATTTCCCCCGCCGCCGCGTCCACTGCACATGAAAAACGAGCCCACCTGCCCCCCCCCCCACGCTCGAGTCGTTACGCCCAGGCAGGACACCCAGACACAGCAAAGACTCAGCCCAGCACAGATGCAACCCAGCCCGGCCCGGCATGATACTGTAGCACTGCCTCCTCCTCTCCTCTCCTCTCCTCTCCTCTCCTCTCCTCTCCTCTCCTCTCCTCTCCTCTCTACTCTCCTCTCCTCTGCCGCCTGTCCTCTTGTCTTCCGTTCTCCTCTCGCCTACCTTTCGCTTCTCGTATCCTCATCTCCGTTGTTCGTATTGTCTCCCTCCCTCTCCCTTCATCGAACTCTCTCACCGTCTGC
>NC_085862.1:42835399-42840399 GCF_034702125.1 Engraulis encrasicolus | reverse complement strand
GCTCTGTGTGTGTGTGTGTGTATGTGTACGCTATGCGAGAGAGAGAAAGAGAGAGAGAGGAGGGGGAGGCGCGCGCTCGATTGAGCCGCGCACATCTGACACCGCTTGTGCGGAGCGGTGGGAGGAGAGAGAGAGAGAGATGTATGTTCTATGAACTATGGTTCGAATGATTCTGCGCAGCGCGCAGGACCGAAATATGAGACATGAGGAGGGGCGTTAAGCTTTCGGCTGATAAAGCGGGAACTTATCTTCAAGATAGAATTCAAGCTAATCAGAGAATACTGTCCTTTGTCTAAAGGCTTTACAGTATGTGTGGGGGGAGGAAAAGGGAGCGCTTGGCGCTCTTTTCCGACAATAGCTTATGTCCTCGACTCGATAACTCGATGGGTTAAAACACTGGTACGTGTATCTCTGTGAGTGGGTAACTTACATGTGGGTGCAAGTATGGCCTATGGCAATATTGCAACTAATGTAAACTAAGAATAGCGTGTGGCTATCTGTGGTGATGAGAGGGGAGAAAGAGAGAAAGAAAAGAAAGAACAGATAGAACAAAATAACCCAAAATAAAATATATCACACTCTACAAGTGTGGATATTTACACACAACTCCTCAAAGCTATGTAACAGTCCTAACTGCATATATGCCCAATTTCAGTGCTTACTGTTATCCTTGGTAGAAGGGGAAAGAAATCCTTTGATCTCTCGGGCGAAGTGGGTGTGCGCGTCGCTGTGCGCGCGAGTTTCCTTTGTTCTCCAAGCTGCTCGGGTAGGCTACTGTCTGGGGTCCGAGCGATACCACGCGGTTCCGGCGCGAGGCTGTGATATGTCCAAAAAGTCTTGCTTCGTTGAACGGGGAAAAGGAAAGTGGTATTTCGTTGTGTAGTCCGATTGTCTTTGCGGTGCCGTCCTGCGAAGGTCCAGTGAGAAGGGCGGGTGCACGTAGGTCCGTTCCACGCGTAATAACTATACCGGCTGTCCACTCTCTTGGGGAACAGACAATCAAGCCTCAACCGAATCTTTTTCGACTCCAGGGAGGTTCCTTTGATTTCAGTACTAGTAAAAGATTAACAATTGTCCGTACAAAAGTTATCCTATAGCGCGTGAGTTCCTCGTGGGTCCTGACTCACTGCTCTCCTTGTAGGGTCCGCAAAAGTCAAATGCAATACAAACGAAAACCGGTTGAAGGAAGAAATATATATCGACTGTAGTGTTAACCTGGCCAAGATAACTTACAGTTTCAATAATTTCTAAAATAGACGTCTCTCCAAGGAGACGTGTTTCGACACGTCTCACATCTTGATGGAGGAAGTCGGGCGGGGAAGAGCAAGAGAGCTTCATTACCTTTACCTGGGGTTTTATACATACGGGGCGGGGCTGGTATGTAATCTGATCAGGTACAGTGGGAAACAAAATGGTGTCTGTATTTTACAAAATGGTGGACATTCGTAAAATGAAGGGAAATGAATTAAACTTTGGTGTAATAGTCCCTACAACAGGCAACAATGAAAATAAAACTTAATTTCATATCTAAGTATTAAGATGCTTTGATTATTATGCATATCATTCCACTACTTGAATCATTATTGTATATGAATTTGTATTTCTCACAGTATTGTTAGTAGTACTAGCAGAATTAGTGGTAATCATAGGCGCCGAAACCGTGGGTGCTCCAGGGCCCGGGCACCCACGGGAATCTGTGGGCACCCACGGGAATCTTTGGGAACCCATCGAGCACCCACGGACAAATCCGAGCACTAAAGCAGTATTATTCACGAGAGAAGTTTAAAGATGAAATGGCGTTTGCATCATAACTGTCTTTTTGTAACGTAAGGTAGCCTATTATAATTTCTCATCTTGTAACGTAAGCTACTTCACGCGCCAATCCTTCTTTTCCTCTGTGGTGCGTTGCTCAACAGTAACCATAGAAACATGGTTGGATTGACCATAGGCATACAGGGCTTTTGCCCGATGGACTGTTCTCCCCTCAATCAGTCCTTATGATAATAGCAGACCTCTTCGAGATAGCAGATATTGCTGAAACATGTTGGGTGTTAGATTCAGAAAAGTTCCATTAGTGAAATGCCGTTGAAGGCTTCATTGTCGCTCTAAATGTCTCGTGGATCTAGACTGAAAATGCCCGACATGAAATTTCAGAACAGTGCAGCGTCTATGCAGACGGTTCAGAAGTAGAAGTAGTTCTATCACAGGCTATGTGAAGCTGTTTATTATATTGCGTCATTATTTCACAAGTTATGGAAGTTATGGAAGGATCAAAACCTTTCAGTAGGTCTACAAGCTAGGACTTCTTACAGAAGGTTTTCAGTCGGAAAGTTTAGCCTACAAAATGGTAAGTCACTGACTGTCATATCATCCTGCGATATCCCATGTGTAGCACCGCCGTGTGCCGTTTTCTGTTATGGTCATTTTTCTCTACACTCTGGGTTTAAGTGCTGGGATGATCAAGTTGAGTCTCTACATATCCATACTTTTGTTGTGCGCTGTTGGATGATTTTGCCATTTCACTTTGCTGTTCTGGCTGCTAGCACTGTTGGCTTTACAGTAGCCTAGTCATGACTGAGTAGTTTGAACATAGCTAGCATGAAGTGCATGGCTATGCGTCATGCATTGTTGGACTCAAACCTAACATTTCAACATGTTTCTGGACACGTAGGCTATTTATATCCCCGAAACGCGGAGCGTCGGGGATGTAATGGTTTTGCGTGCGCCGCCGCCGCGTCCGCGTCCGCGTCCGCCGCCGCCGCCGCCGCGTAAGGTCTTTCGTGTTAACGCGATAACTTTTGAACGGATGTTTGGATTTGTCCCAGATTTTTTGGGTGAATGCTCTAGGGCAGGTTCATGAACTGATTCGAGTTTGGAGGTCAACACTTTCAAGATGGCTGAATTCAAGATGGCCGAATTTTTGTTTGGTCCATAACTTCTGACCGGGTGGATGGATTTGTCCCAGATTTGGTGTGTGAATGCTCTAGGGTAGGTTCATGAACTGCTTCGAGTTGGGAGGTCAACACTTTCAAGATGGCTGAATTCAAGATGGCCGAATTTTTGTTTGGTCCATAACTTCTGACCGGGTGGATGGATTTGTCCCAGATTTGGTGTGTGAATGCTCTAGGGTAGGTTCATGAACTGCTTCGAGTTGGGAGGTCAACACTTTCAAGATGGCTGAATTCAAGATGGCCGAATTTTTGTTTGGCCCATAACTTCTGACCGGGTGGATGGATTTGTCCCAGATTTGGTGTGTGAATGCTCTAGGGTAGGTTCATGAACTGATTCGAGTTTGGAGGTCAACACTTTCAAGATGGCTGAATTCAAGATGGCCGAATTATTGTTTGGCCCATAACTACTGACCGGGTGGATGGATTTGTCCCAGATTTTGTGTGTGAATGCTCTAGAGTAGGTTCATGAACTGATTCGAGTTTGGAAGACAGCACTTTCAAAATGGCGGAATTTTCATTTGGCCCATAACTTCTGACTGGGTGGATTGATTTGCATGTTAACACCTTATTTTAATGGTTCACCATTTCAGTGAATCTACCATATTAGGTACAGTGTAATAACCAATGTAACAATATTTAATACCATGTAATACTAGTGTAATACCAGTGTAACAATATGCAATATCAGGTACAGTGTAATAACGAGTGTAACAGTATGCAATACCATGTAATATAGTGTAATACCAGTGTAACAATATGCAATACCATGTAATACCACTTACGCACAAACACATGATGTAAGTAAAAAAATTACATTGTATTAAATATTGTTACACTGGTTATTACACTGTACCTAATATGGTATATCCACTGAACCATTAAAACAGTATTACCATTTGCCCCATTTTTTGCTTCATTTTCACAATAGTCGTTTGGTTTTAAGCCTATGCACGTCATGTCACGTCTGTATGTATCATATACGTTTACGAAATGGTGGACGGGAGTGGTAGGAATGATGGGGGACTGGAAGCGTCGCGTTTCGGGGATATACCTTAAGCAGTCGAAGGCGACTGCACAGGCAGTCTAGTTGTGTGTGATATGAACGTTGCATTCATGTTCTAAATCTAAAGTGCATGACTGGACGCCAATATGAATTCAATGTGGGCGCACGCATTGCTGATTATTGTTGTTTATTATTATCATTATTGATATCCTGTTTGGACGCAGTCTGACTACTGCACAATACTGCTTGGTAAAAATGTATTTAAGGCATACAACATTCACATCATGCATGGTTTCATTTTATAAAGGAAAAGGATGATGTGCGATCTTCTGGGTCCGTGTAGCTCTATCACATAGGCCTATCTTTATTCATAATGCCGACTACATAGAAAGAGGCACCAGCAAACGTGGGCTGGGCTTTGGTACAGTACACCAATGATTGTAATGTAATTCAATTTTCAATTCAAATAGGCCTATAGGCGATTTTATTGTAAATTATTGATTTGACACCGACAAGGAAAATAAATAGGAATATAATTATTATTTAGCCTAGGTGCTACACATTTTTTTTTTTTTAAAGTGACCAACGCAAGAAACAATTATTTTATTGAAAAGCAAGGTATGGCAAACGAACGGGACATTCGGTGGGTCGCGACCCCCGGTTGGGAACCGTGAGCACCCACGGGCATAAACAAAAGTCGGCGCCTATGGTGGTAATGGGAGTAGTATAACATTAGCACTGTATGTCGAGCTCTATGAAGAACATGGTAATGGCACCCCCAAACAACATTACATTATCGTATTTTTTGGACTATACTAAGTCGCATCAGCCAAAAAATGCATTGTGAAGATGAAAAAAACATATATACGTCGCACCGGACTAAACGTCGCACATTTTTGAAATGTGTGTTATGCGTTCCGATAACTGGCGCGTGGTAGGCTACTGCTCGAAGACAGCATGGTTTTTTTAAACGAGCATCTGAGAAGCAGTGAAAATGCGTCCATAGGTGGTACGGGTAATGCAGCAACTATGCTGGTTCGCCAACC
>NC_085862.1:42825399-42830399 GCF_034702125.1 Engraulis encrasicolus | reverse complement strand
GTGCACCTTTAATGCAGGCCATGGCAGAATAGTTACACAGGTACAGTGTGTCTTTTGTACGCCGCCTGCTTCATCGCTCCCTTCTTGCCCTTGCCGGTTCATGTGATTTATGAGCGGGGTATCTAATACGGTGTGTAAACTGATTTAAAGGGACAGAGGCGTGTTCATAAAAGGATGCTTTTACGGGGCTTATAATGCGCTGGGGCGTAGCGGTGTACTGTAGCTGAGGGGACCCCGAGGGGCCGGTTTGGACTGCCGGAGTGGGCTAATGGTCCCCTGGGCGATACCTCGGCCCTCGTTGATGAGGGATGACAAGGGTCTGACCTCTACCAGAAACCTCTGAGATACATACAGTCCCAAGAAAAAGTTTGTACACCCTTTGAAATTTCTTACTTTTCAGTCAAAATAGATCATAAAACATGGTCTGATCTTCCCGGAAATCTCAAGAAGGAACAATCAGAGTCTGCTTTAACTAATTCCACACAAACAATTACATGTTCTCATATTTTTATTGGCCATAAGGCTATAACATTCACAGGAGAGCAAGGCATAAGTAAGTACACCCTTGCATTAAATAGGTTTTAACCCTCAGTTAGTTGCAATATCCTCAACCAGACTTGTCCTGTAGTTGCAGATCAGATTAACAAAGCAATCTGGATGTATCTTGTCTCCCTCTTCTTTAGAGAACTGCCTCTCGTCATCAAGGTTTCTGGGATGTCTGGAGTGCATAGCTTTATTGACTTCATGCCATATAATCTCAATTGTTTTTAGTCAGGGCTTTGTCTGGGCTATTCCAGAATGTGTACTTCATTGTTATGAAGCCATTCTAATGTCGATTTGCTTCTTAAGTATGGGTTGTTTTCACATTTCAGCACCCATCCTCTTGTGTGCTTCAACTGTGTGACAGACTTCCTCACATTTTTTCTGTAAAATATCACAATAAACTTGAGTTCATTGCTCTACTGATAGTAGCAAACTTTCAAGGGCCTGAGGCAGCAAGGTAGCCGCATATAATGATGCTCCCGCCACCATACTCAGATGTGGAGATGTAACCAAGAAAAGCTAAAAATGGGGTTCATTCTGCCAATCTAAAATTATTGGGGTTTCTGTCCAAAAAAATATTGCTGCAACTTTGAGGTTTGCGAAAAAGCATTTATATGCTTCATAAAATTACTGCTAAATATTCAGTAGACCAACGTTGAAACTAAAGTTGAATTTTTCAGGGGAACACATAGTATCATGTTTGGAGGAGAACTGGAGAACCACACCTTCACCAAAACATCATCTCCACTTTTCAGTATGGTGGCGGGCGGCAGCATCATTATATGCGGCTACCTTGGTGCCTCAGGCCCTTGTCAGTTAGCTATTATCAGTGGAACAATGAACTCAGAAGTTTATTGAGATATTTTACAGAAAGAATGTGAGGTAGTCTGTCACACAGTTGAGGCACACAAGAGGATGGGTGCTGAAATGGGACAACTACCCATATTTTAGAGGCAATTGACATTTGAATTGCTTCATAAGAATGAAATACACATTCTGGAATAGCCCAGTCAAAGCTCTGACAAAAACATTTCACATGGCATGAAGTCAAGAAAGCTATTCACTAAAGATATCCCAGAAACCTTGCTGAAGAAGGGCAGTTTTCTAAAGAAGAGGGAGACAAGATACATCCAGATTGTTTTGTTAATCTGATCTGCAACTACAGGAAACATCTGGTTGAGGTTATTGCGACTAACTTAAGGTTAAAACCTATTGAATGCAAGGGTGTACTTACTTATGCCTTGCTGTCCTGTGAATGTTTACATCTTATGGCCAATGAAAATATGAAAACTTGTAAATGTTTGGGTTGAATTAGTTAAAGCAGACTCTGGTTGTTCCTTCTTGTGATTTCTGGAAAGATCAGACTATGTTTTATGACCAATTTTGACAGAAATGTAAGAAATGTCAAAGGGTGTACAAACTTTTTCCTGGGACTGTATATATATAGATATACAGTATATACAGAGCTAACTCACATGCATATGCAGCACTATTATGAACAGGCAGACACAAATGTGTACACAGAGAAACAACACACACACAGACACAGCACATACATACCATACACACTCATATATTGTACACTATATGGGTCATTCTACGTTTCCACTGCGCTTTTGGCAAACACAAATGTCAATTATCAGTATTTTTTTCAAATAAATGACCGAGATGTTTACATAGTGTATATATTTAAGTTTCCAAACAAACAAGATTAAACTTAAATCATTTGATAAATACTCTAATGAAAGTGAACATTTGCTTGATTATTTTGTCAACAGTGTTATGGACAAATGCTATGTCATTTCAAACATATATAAAAATACTACAGAGTTGAAACAACATACGTTTGAAAGTGCTTATGTCCCTTAGCAATAATGTTGTCATTAATCTGTGCAACTAATATAGAAAATGTGATTGTTGAGCTTCATAAGTAGGATTTTATGATTCACTGTGATACAGACTGACACAGTTTTCATCATAAATCCCTGTAACGTCTGATTTGAATTTAGTCACCCTCCTTACACAAGACTTCCCTCTCCAGAGATAATCCCTAGTGTCTGTCCATAGGATTTTTCCAATACATAAGGGATCAATAGCACAAAAACACTTTCAAAACAGTCAACCGTGTTACTCAACTGTGTTACGGTCAACAGTGCAGGGGAACAAGTCGTCACTTTTTTAGGAGAAAAAACAGAGCAGACAAACCCATATCCCTAGAACACAAATTATTTTGTTTGCTTGTCTGTCAATATGGAGATAAATTGGCAAAAACATACTCCTCCTCAACTGTCATAGCTGATGTGTAACACAATTGACGTTAACACGGCTGGACATTTCAGCCATTTGTATGGTGTTGTGCTAACTGAGGACCTCAGAAGTTCCACCACAACACCTTAATCAATTCATGTATTTGTATTCTTTATCTGTGTTTTTCTACATGTGATTTCTAATTCAGATTCTTATGAATATGTTGATAATACAGTTGAAAAATAATGGATTATATTATGGAAGGATGGAGCTCAAAACAAAGTCTTCCCATATCCTGCCAAAGAGGTTATGACATCACGTGATGTTATTCGTATGGCCTAAGACCAAACCATTACTGATTTATGGAGGGGGTTTCAGACCTTGACACGGTTAACATAGTTTTTGTGGACACACACAAAATGGCAAATTTCATGTATAATGGAAAGCACAATAGTCTTTCTGACAGTTTTGTCATATTGTGGTGATTACTGTGAATCAACATTTGCAGTCGTCTTGGGCAAAACAAGTTTCTTTACATGCTAATATGAAGACTGAATCTGACATTTGGAAAACAGGATGGCATGAAAACGCCCAAAACCAGTATTAAATATTCATTCTTGCTGAGGGAAATAATGCCATGTCTTCACTTTCTGTATTATATGAAAGATAAATGTGTGCTAATGTCCAAAACATCATTGGATGCAGTTAATAGTTAGTGTAATTGGCACGCACGCACGCACACACCTACACACACACACACACACACACACACACAATCTAGGGGTGTAAATAATAATCGATTAATCATAATGTGTGGCATTCTTCAGTATCGAAAATAATCATATCGTTGGCTTCAGAAATGGACAGTGAATCGAATCGCCATGAAGGATCTGATTTACACTTCTAACACACACACACACACACACACACACACACACACACACACACACACACACACACACACACACACACACACACACACACACACACACACACACACACACACACACACACACACACACACACACACACACACACACAAATTGGTTTCAATGCCTGGCCCCGATCAAGTGTTATAGTTATGTCTCTATCTTACCTTGAAGAGCACCTCAACTCCACCAGAAACCATACAGCACAAGCTTTTACATTATTTGTCTGATTTTCACCGTGCAAATGGATTTCAAATATGAAGCAAACATGCAACATCTCTTGCATTATGTAAGGGCCCCATTGAATTGCATTGCAAATAAAATTAAGAAGAGAATGGTTATGACTATGATGTTACCAAGCAACGTTGGCACATAAAAGCCAGTGTTTATTAAACAAAGGCATGTTTGTAAAATGAAATCATAATGTTAATTGAAACCGGCTGTCGTGGTAATAGGTGTGGGAGTAATAGCAGCCTGGTTCACTCCAGTTACGTACATGCACCACATTTGAAAGGAGCTCCACATAGATGCATTTTCTTCAAGGCTGCAACAGACCCTCTGTTCAGCGACCTTCAGTTAGGGTTTGACGATTAATCAATCACTACTCAAGTTGTAAAACAATCTATTTCAACCACAATGATGTTTATCCCTTCACCAATACGTTGTCAGTTCCTTGATAGTGGACAGGTTATGGCTATGGCCAAAGAAAGCAAACAGGTGGGATATATTCAATCCAACTTTCAAATGGTCAGTACCATGACAAAGAAATTGTGGTAACACTTAACATTATGAATCACTAACAAGGTGGTAACTATCAGCATTTCCATTGCAATAAAAGAATAACATTGGATGATATGGGAAATACTATAATACTATTTTTTTTCCCGGACAATTCCGAGCTATGATTTCTGCCATGTTTCATAAAGGTTGTTGATAGCTCTTGATTGCCAGAGTGACTGCAGAGGACACCACAAGTCAGTGAGGAATAGGAGCACTCTGGGCTTGCACCATTCGCTGTCTGTTTACATCAGAACCGCTCTTCAACAGCATCCATGTCCCCACGGCTGAGCTGTCATCCTTTCAAACATGGCCACAGCTGCCACCGTATGAATCAACAGTGAACCATGTCACTGAGGCGAACAGGAGACAATGCGGAAATGGATACACATTTGGTCTTTCTTAGACTTGGGGCCTGTACACACAGCAATGTTCAAAGAAACTGAATTTTGTTTTTTTCTTTTGTCCCCATGACAACCGTCTTAGGGAGCCGTGAAGATGGCA
>NC_085862.1:42797899-42812899 GCF_034702125.1 Engraulis encrasicolus | reverse complement strand
ATATACTGTATCAGAACAGAGAGAGAGAGAGAGAGAGAGAGAGAGAGAGAGAGAGAGAGAGAGAGAGAGAGAGAGAGAGAGAGAGAGAGAGAGAGAGAGAGAGGGAGAGAGAGAGAGGACAAGAGAGAGAGGACAAGAGAGAGGAGACAGAGAGAGATAGACAAACAGCAAGAAAGAGAGAGAGATTGGGTGTCACATCAGGATCAGAAATACGTAAAATGGCCGGATACATGTCTGACTCGTATGTAAGTGCTACCACTTGTGCCTCCATCTCTATCATGACCGCCCCCACCAACATCCATCCCCTCACAAACCCCAACCACACCCTTCCTGACCTGGGACCTCATGTACAAAACTTACTTACGCACAAAAAAAGCTCCGTATAACTTTCCACAAACATTTTCAGATGTACTAATACTGAATTGGCATGAAAAACTGCATGTGTACTACATTTCATGTGAAATCAGACATACAACATGAATCAGCATGAAAAACAGTTTGTGCATGCACTGATACATTTGAGATTTTCAGTTGCAAATGCATTTTTTCAGATCTCACTTATGCAAAGATTCATTGGGAAATCTACGGAAGTCTTTGTACATGAGGCCCCTGACCAGCCTTTTCTCCAGTAACATCTCATAGCATTTGAGCTCGGTAGTCTGGTACTGTTTTTAGGCTGACAGAGTCTTGAGCCAGTGCCAATACCCACACCTAGTCTTGAACTGACTGACATGTTGAAATTAGAGCGCTCAGGGACCCAGAAATCAGATAATGATGTAAAATGAAGCTTAAAAAAAACTTGTGTGGTACTTGTGAGATTTGTGTGACAAAATGAGCGATGTGGTATGAACGTGAATCGTTCACCAATAAGCACGCCAGTCCACAGTGGGCCTTGCCAGTAGGGTTTGAAATTTTATTTATTCAAAGATCCTTGTTACTAGTGACTTGCCCGAGTTACTAGCCTTTTCTAGCCACAGTTTTGTCGGATCAGTGCTCTGTATTTTTATTTATACTGTACTGAGTAAGAGAGCATTTTTGTTCTTAAACATTAAGGCAAATAATTCATGAACAAGGGGAAAATAACAGTGCAAGCTCCTCTCACATGACATAGCGTAGAATAAGATGCATGCCAAAGTGGCAAGTAACAGTGAGGATGTTTTTAAGTTTCACCATATCTGGTCAGTTGGCAGGCCAATGCCAAGCCCCTCTTGTCAGTGTTGTTTATCAGGCCACTTGAGATGACAGAACCTCACAGTTCAGAATGAGCTTCGTCTGATCTTACAGTACCCCTGAGTACAGCTACATGACTACATGACAAATCTTTTCTCATGATTAAACTTCCCTAACTTGCTAACTAATTACTAAGACTGAAAATTCTCGGTGGAACACTAATAAAGTAATGCAGAAGCCAAGACACGAGCTCTAAATTAAGATATTACTACACAGCAGGGCTCCTCGCCATTCAGCCATGACACACACACACACGCACACACACACCACACACACACACACACACACACACACACACACACACACACACACACACACACACACACACACACACACACACACACACACACACACACACACACACACACACACACACACACACACGATATGTTCACCCACATACACAACCAGGTTTTTTCCCCCCCTGATTGCTAAGAGCAAACCTGAGCGACTAAAGCCCGAGCCAGGAATTGGAGCCACGTGAGGCTGGCGAGGAGATGAGCGGAGAAAGTAATGCCCTGCTGAGAGAGAGAGAGAGAGAGAGAGAGAGAGAGAGAGAGAGAGAGAGGCAGATGGCTCACATGACTGCCTATCAGCGCTGATCAGCCATCATTAAGGGCAATCATCATTCCTGAATATTTCCAACAAAACATCGCCATCGCAGCATGACACTGTTCGCTGCCACTCAGAACGTGTGTGTGTGTGTGTGTGTGTGTGTGTGTGTGTGTGTGTGTGTGTGTGTGTGTGTGTGTGTGTGTGTGTGTGTGTGTGTGTGTGTGTGTGTGTGTGTGTGTGTGTGTGTGAGAGAGAGAGAGAGAGAGAGAGAGAGAGAGAGAGAGAGAGAGAGAGAGAGAGAGATGGAGTGCGGCACGACAGACGGACGGATGAAATCACGGCCCTGTGTAATTGGCCAGAAGCGAGCTGCAATCCGTGGTCGCCCCGCCGCTATTCTTCCTGACACATGGAGCGCACGACACAGTGGCCAGCTGTGGGCTTTCCAGTCAGGAGTGAGTCCATTCAGACCCCTTGGTCAAAGCAGTGGGGGAGCAGGTCAGCGCACCAGCAAGGGGCCGAGAGAGAGCGGCTGAGCGAGGGTTCATTCCCATACACACACTTACACATCGAGACACACAAATCGCACATACCCATAGCCATGATACACACAGATACACATAGAAATCCACACATAATATGTGTGTAGTGTGTGTGTGTGTGTGTGTGGATGTGTGGTGAGTATACTACACACATATTGTAAACAAACACACGCGCACACACACACACACACACACACACACACACACACACACACACACACACACACACACACACACACATACACACACACACACACACACACACACACACACACATACACACACACACACACACACACACACACACACACACACACACACACGCTCTCTTTTTGCATTTTGCCCATGTTCAGGGTGGAAATTAAAAACGAAAACATCACATAAGACAAGTCTCATTGGCATTTTTAAAAAGAAGACTTCATGAAGAATGAAGAAAAAAATTAAATACAAATCTGTGGACAATCCCACAAGGTGTTCTGGTGCTCTGAAAATGACACCCAAAATGATTTGTAAGACTTGTGAGGTCTTCTGGTCAAACACTGATGGGGTTTCCTTTCTTTTTATCCTTTCTATTTGTATGGGAGTGTTTCTACTTGTATCTACAAGGGGAAAAAATCATGAGGCTATGTTGGGCACAAATATGTCTTCTGAAGGCCTAAACAGAGCACAGCCAAAAACTCCAGTACAATTTGTATCGTCTTTGAGGGAATGCTATGACGATGCAGGATCATACAGACCAAAACTGAGAGTTTAGCAACAAACTATTCCTATCTATGTACCAGCATGCCAAATTTGAGCTTCCTACATGGTTTAGTTATTGAGCTAGGGGCTTGTGAACTTTGACAAAAAAAAGAGTGTGAACAAAATGGGCACCCCCCTCCCCCAGTAAAATTGGCTGTAACACGGAGAGTATACATCTTACATTCAAATAAATTTACAGTGTTTCTCTTAAGTACCATGGGTACACTTGGTAATATTTTCAGAATTTTTTGAGACCTAAGTGCGCGGGCACTTGTTGATTTGGCGTGGAATGACCCAGTGGGCGACAGAGAGGCAGGCAGTCAGGCAGGTAGGACAGCTAGCCACGATGGTGGGCGACAGACAGACAGACAGAGGGAAAGACAGACAAGCAGACAGACAGACAGATAGACAGGCAGGCGGACAGGCAGGCAGGCTAGCTAGCTAACTGGCCACGGTAATGTACGACACACATACAGGCATGCTAGCTGGCTAACCACGGCGGTGTGAGTTCTCATTAGCCACGAGCTACAGAGCATCACGGCGACATACGGCCGCCATTCTCGCCACGGCCCACTGCCTCTATACAACAGCCTTCACAGCAGCAGCAGCAGCAGTAGCCTCTTTCTGCCTCGCCTCGCTCCTGCCTCCGACTTGGTTTTCACGACCGACAGCTCCTTTTCATGCGCGGCACACTACATTTAGCAGACATGAAAGCACACAGCCCCGGACATGGCGTGCCGCTTGTAGGCGAGGGAATACTCGCATAAAGTTAATTAACGACTGGGGGAGACTCAATAGGGCTGAGTGTGTGTGTGTGTGTGTGTGTGTGTGTGTGTGTGTGTGTGTGTGTGTGTGTGTGTGTGTGTGTGTGTGTGTGTGTGTGTGTGTGTGTGTGTGTGTGTGTGTGTGTGTGTGTGTGTGTGTGTGTGCGGGGATCCATGTGTGCATGCGTGCATGCATGTGTCTGTATGTTTGAGTGTGTGTGTGTGTGTGTGTGTGTGTGTGTGTGTGTGTGTGTGTGTGTGTGTGTGTGTGTGTGTGTGTGTGTGTGTGTGTGTGTGTGTGCGTGTGTGCGTGCGTGCGTGCGTGTGCATTGCAGAGCTGCAGTGTTCAGCTGGGTTTCTTCTCTCATCTGCATGCATTTCTGACTCTGCCTCACGTGTGCTCTCCTACGGTGTGCTTTGGCAAACGGTTTTGTTCAGCGGACTATTTAGTACGCTATTCCAAATATGGCCTCATTGTATTTCTCCGTTTCGCAGCCCCATGGGATACATCACACGTGTGTTTTTCCTTCTATGAAATCCTTTGTGCTTTTGTTTGCTATAGGTTTTGTCCTGCTTTCTCCTCTCAGTTACAGCTGTATTTTTCCTTTATTTCCAAGATTGTTTTGAGGCCGTGTTTTGTGGTGTGTGAAGCACCGCTACATTAGTGTTGGACATGCAAAAATGTCACAATACATGTAATAATTGCGCAGCATTGTGAGCAATTGTGAGCAGTAAACTGTTTCCCTTCTCCATTCTCCCTTGATTCCCCTTGCTTGTGTGTTTGTGTGTTTTTCACTGACGTGTGGTCGAAGTTGTGTGAGGCTAGGTACGGGGTGGAGACGTGGACACACACACACACACAGAGACACATAAATACACCACACACACACACACACACACACACACACACACACACACACACACACACACACACACACACACACACACACACACACACACACACACACATGAATACACCACACACACAGACACAAACAGACAGACAGACAGACAGACAGACAGACAGACAGACAGACAGACAGACAGACACACACACACACACACAAGGATGGTGCTGCATTGTGGTTGCAGTCAGAGAGAGAGAGAGAGAGAGAGAGAGAGAGAGAGAGAGAGAGAGAGAGAGAGAGAGAGAGAGAGAGAGAGAGAGAGAGATAATGTGTGTGTGTGTGTGCGTGCGTGCGTGCCTGCGTGCGTGTGTGTGTGCGTGCAGAGAGAGAACAGGCTGTTTGTCTGTGTATGACTCCTACACTGGACTCCGGTAATAGACTATTGGGATTAAATATTGGCTGCGGCCGCTGGTGGAGGGCAGTAGATTGGGTTGTAATGCATCATACTCAAGGCCTCACACTCACACTCTTTCTCTACCTTTCTCTTATTGCTTCTCTCTCTCTCTCTCTCTCTCTCTCTCTCTCTCTCTCTCTCTCTCTCTCTCTCTCTCTCTCTCTCTCTCTCACACTTTTCATCATTCTGACGAATATGGTTGTCCCCCCAACCCCCCAGCCAGCCTACTTCTCTACCTCTGCTAAACAAACCCACTTCTTTCCTAAAAAAATAAAAATAAATAAATAAATAAAAATAAAAACAAGAAAAATGAGCAGCACAGGCCTCCGGGCTGTAAGTGGCAAAAATAGATAGGACACCGCATATGAAATATTTGGAAACAGACATAATTGCTTGGCATTCTGTAATTGCTTGGCATTTTAATCAACTCCCTTGTCTATATTTGTCAACTAAATACTAGCCACAGCATTCCCGCCATCAAACTGGCAATTTCGTGTAATCACCAGTTTCTCTCCTCTAACAACTAAAAAAAAGTCTACCGCGTACCCCCTCGAAATATCAAATATCGGAACGGCGAAGTCAAACTACTTCACAAAAGATGTTTTAGCATGTGACATTTTGCCTACACCATTAACATAATCACTCCGACAGCACAGAAATCACCCTGACTGCCGTACAATACTGCTGACTACTTGTGTAGGGAAAACAATGTTGCAATCAAGCCAGAAAAGTCATGGGTATTTTTCTTTGTCTCTGCGCGCGCCTTATCAGCGCCTGCAGTGTACTGAGGCTGACGAGCAAACACCTACAAACGAATGGTTGTGAGGTGCAGGGATGAACTCCAGACCAAGGAGGCTTTCAAGCGTATACATCATAACCTGCGCTCCAAGATAAGCCTCCGGCACTTATCGGTGTGATGGCCATACCAAAACAAAACGAATGGAAGATTTAATGCAATAACACTGATTGCATTGCTGCAGAGTGTTATGGAATGCTGCTATAAGACTGTGAGGACTGGAAAATCTCAACAATTTGTTTTGTTTGCAAATCGTGAAGAGTTGATATGAAATTACAACACAGCTTCAATACGATCCTCGGTTTCCCCTCTGTTCTAGGAGCTTTTGCAGGCAAAAACAGGTAGAATGACAGTGGCACAAAATGACTTTCTTTCTCCATTTGGTCTGCTCTTTCTCCCTCTATGTGTCTCTCTCTCTCTCTCTCTCTCTCTCTCTCTCTCTCTCTCTCTCTCTCTCTCTCTCTCTCTCTCTCTCTCTCTCTCTCTCTCTCTCTCTCTCTTGATTTTCCAGACTTTCCTGACCATAGCATTGCACCTCCACTCCGACTGTAAATAAAACATTATTTCAGATGTCCAATTAAGATAAGTAGCTTTAATTTAGGGCCTCAGTCAAACGTGTTCACTTTTAGTAATGCAGCCCCTCCACAGAACCGGGCCTTAGTGCCGCTCTGAGACAATTACTCAAGAGTCCCCAGCGCAGGCAGGGGGTGGGGAGGCTAGTGGGGGTGGGGGGAGTGGGAGGTGGGCATGGAGATGGCAATGGGGAGGTTGAGGAGAAAAGGAGATGGGGAAAAAAAATGGAAGGCAGCAAAATTGCAGTCAATTTCTAAAGCGCTCGTTTGCTTAGCGAAGAGAAAATCAGGAGAGTGGGAATTAGAGAATGGCAACATAGCCAAATCAAGAATGGTAAGGTGTGTGTGTGTGTGTGTGTGTGTGTGTGTGTGTGTGTGTGTGTGTGTGTGTGTGTGTGTGTGTGTGTGTGTGTGTGTGTGTGTGTGTGTGTGTGTGTGTGTGTGTGTGTGTGTGTGTGTGTGTGTGTGTGTGTGGGGGGGTTGGGTGGTTGCTATTAACGCTTTCAGGTATTCAACAACAGTTTCCAGTAATGTGAAGTGTGATTTTGCTGTCATTTCCAAACATTCAGAAAGTCACTCCGATAAATACACACACATGCAATCATACTAGAAAATGAAAAACGGAGCTACATTGAATAAGAGACAAACAAATGCATTAGAAAGATATCCAACTACAGATATTGATTAGCCAGGCAGACGTGTTTTAAGAGAAACTACTGCAAAAGCGAAACACTTTGAGCCGAGTTCACCTTCAGAACAGGTTCCCTGTCATACATCAAGTCCTTGGCCCAAAAAAAAAACAGGCTTCCCGCCCGAAACCCTGGACTTTGTTTATACTTCGTTACAGCGGCCCGATACAAGATTAGATAGACAGCGCGCTATCTCGTCGATGCATCTGCTTCCTTTCCTTCCTCTCCCGCCTCTTCGCCGACTACACTTTCCATTTCCACCAGATGACCTTCCAGTAGGGCCTGTCACCGGCTGCCGCACCCGTGTACGGACAGCCAAGGAGAGGTCCTCATTAAAAACAGCTCAGATAGCGGCATGCAGAGCATCTCTGATTCACCCAGCATCTGTGTCACCCTCAAAAGTCCCGGCTGACCTTCTTCAATAAAAATAAGGAGTAAGGAGTTTGCTCAAAGAAAGCTAGTGAGACGTGCGTGCATTGATGGTTATGAGTTCTTTTTTTTCTTGGGCTTGTGTGGCTACATCGTGATCTGTATGCTGGTACGTGGGGATGTGCTGCCCTTTACATTCAGGCTCCGTCGTGAAATGGAATTTCAATAAAGAAAAAGCAAATCTCTAAGCTTTCCACTGTGTATCTTTCACCCCAAGAAGCATATCTAACCACCAGCACTGTTCAACTTAACTTTTTTTTCCACTTGTGCCACAAAAGTGAGCAGCTAATCTGGAGGAGGGTCAGGTTTTACTCTTGGCCCGAGTGAACTTGTGCGGCTGAACTTTGTTCACCTTCCCCTATGCTAAAGGCTAGGTGAACTAATTACAAAGTATTGACAGAGGTGATCCGATCTGTCAGACACGAGTGACCTAGGGATAGAACTTCAATAGAGGCTGCCCCTCATGAAACGTCCCCAGTCAATGGGCCTTAATGAGAATTTCATTTTATAGACAGCAAAGCTCTTTTTTCCACCCACTAAAACTCATTTCAAGTAAGAGGGCTAAAAATTATGACAGTCTTAACTTTCAAAGAAAACTTTTCTTCCCAAACTTCTTTTCTACAGAATCCTCTCTGTAGAAAAGCACAAGAGGTTTACTTAAGAGGTTAATACCATAACATCTGTTTGAGGCTAACGGTGCTACAGCTTTGATTTTTATTTTACTTTCATTTTTCTTACAGATCAGGAAGAAAGGCGGTTGATAAATGGCTGATCCACTTCTGTCTGGCCGGCTGTATGTCTGTCTGGCGGCCTGTCAGTCAGTCACCATAACTCATTGATCAGTCTAAGAAATTTCATCAGTGTGTTTTCTGACGTTCTCAATCAATAACTCAGGAGCCCGACAGTAATGGTGACAGTTGTGTACTAAAGTGGGTGGGGGTCATTTCGTTTGTGTGTGTGTGTGTGTGTGTGTGTGTGTGTGTGTGTGTGTGTGTGTGTGTGTGTGTGTGTGTGTGTGTGTGTGTGTGTGTGTGTGTGTGTGTGTGTGTGTGTGTGTGTGTGTGTGTGTGTGTGTGTGTGTGTGTTGTGGGATGGTCCCCTGGCCTGCAACCATCTGAAGTCGAATGATCTGAGCAAACTTGAAAAAGCAAACACCTAAGCATATGGAAGTCCAATTCTGAGCCTGCGAGGCTTGGAGCTCTGAGGAAAGATATTGTACTTCTACTTGTGTGCGTGTGTGTGTGCATAGTGTGTGTGTGAATCAGGGCTTAACACTAACACACGCCAGGTAGCCAAATGCGGGTGAAAGTCGGTGTTGGCTAGTAGATACCGAAGGTTCACTAGCCATTCTGGCGGGTCCGTTACTATTCTGAATGATGAGGCACCGCATTTTGTAGTTTTTTTCTTCGGACCGTCTTTGCTACAAAAGCAATACAATGCGATTTCGCGAGCCTACAATACCCATGAAGCACCGTGCCCACAGTGTCACCTGTGTCTCACCAGAGAAAGGTCTCACGCAAGCCAGGAATCTGATAGGGCTAGTCTTGCGAAGAGGAGTGACAGCGTCACAGCGAGGCGAGCTACCGGGACATCAGCGTGCATTTTGAAATGTTACTGGAAACCTTCACGTGAAAATAAAGTAGCGAAGTTCATCTCAACTGACCTGTTTTGCGATCTGTCATTAGTACAATAGGCCTACTTAGTAGTAGTGGACATTAAAATGACCAAAGCGAGAGGAAAACACGTCAGTCTGTCTTACTCTTGTGAAAGTCTCAAGATTAGCGCAGTGATAAGACAAGGACACATGCGGCATTAATAGTGTTTGGTTTAAATTATTTTCTGATTTGCCTGTAGGCCTATGTCTTCATACCTTAATATTCCTCCATGTTTCTTGTGCTGTTGTTCCCGACTGTCAAACCGTTCTTAAAAAAACGCGCAGTAGTAGCCTTCCAGACTGCACAAAAGCATCCCAGCATGTCCCTTCGCAGGTGCCCGTCTCGTCTCGCCCCCGTTTGTATTTTAAACAACTCACTATTAAACGGAATGAAAGGAAGTCGTAGCCCCTTTTGTAATTACCGCATCTGTGTGTGCTTTCTAGTGGATACTTTTATAAGCAAATATTCCAGAAGAGGTGTTATTCCACACCCATGACCGAGGACAGGCGAACTTGGCAATGACTTTACGTTATCTACTTTGCGAATCAAAGTGGACGGCGACCTCCACAGATAGGCTTATATGATATGAAGAAGTGCCTCCAGAATGACGAAAATATTTTGGTCTCGTTTAGCTTACATTTGTGCCCTTCCACAACACTGTGCCTGGTGTTTCTGCATGGTAAATATACTATAGGCTATGCCATTCCTCAGATCAGTAAAATCTGTTCTTTGCATAGCATGCATGCATGGACCAGTTAATAGGCCTAACAATTATAATTATTAGGCCCTATAGCATATTATATTATACTGTATTATATTATATTATATTATATTATATTATATTATATTATATTAATTATATTATATTATTATTCAATTATGTTATATTATATTATATTATATTAGCCTACATTACATTATTAGGGCCTACAGCCTATTATATAATTCATTAAAGCTGCTATGATGGTTAAGAAAATTATGGCTAGTGAAAAGGCCCAATGGCTAGTGAGTCAGGAAAACCACTAGCCAAAATGGCTGGTAAGCGAAAAAGTTAGTGTCAAGCACTGGTGTGCATGTGTGTGTCAGTGTCTGTGTGTGTGTGTGTGTGTGTGTATGTGTGTGTGTGTGTGTGTGTGTGTGTGTGTGTGTGTGTGTGTGTGTGTGACTGTGCGTGTGTGTGTATGTGTGTGTGTGTGTGTGTGTACGCTCGCATGTGTGTGCGAATGACTGTGCATTTCAATGTGCGTGTGTGTGTGTGTGTGTGTGTGTGTGTGTGTGTGTGTGTGTGTGTGCGTGTGCGTGCGCGTGTGTGCACGTGCGTGTGTGGGCAGCTGACTATGTGTGTGAGTGCGAGTGTGTGTTTGCGGCCGGGTGTGTTGTGTGTGTGTGTGTGTGTGTCGTGGGGTTCATATGTCCGAGGGCAGCCTCCAGGGAGCCCGGGCTGTGGCCCGCAGTTGTGCCTGGTCCTCCATTAGCCGCCTAATCGACACTAAGCTGACAGCTGATAAATCATGAAAACAGGCTCCAATCTCAGCAAAAATTGCTACAGGACCATGCGTGACCTCTGCTGCCTTTTTTTTATTTCACTGGGCCCCACTTTTATTTATTTTTTTATTTATTATTATTTTTCATTTTTCCCCTTCTCTGCCAGCTGCCTATTTCAGGCTCTCCTGCCCCTGTACAGGCACCGGCAGCAGCAGCAGCACTGTAACAGCAATACAGTAACTGAGATTCATTACAAGTCACTTAATCTCAAAAGCTTTCAGTGCCACTGCCTCCTCTACACTGAGAGTGCTTTGATACGGTGGGGGGGTGGTGGTGGGGGGGTTGGAGTTGTTTGGGGGGGGTTTGTTTGGGCGGGCTGAAATGGGCGTCAACAGGCTGTTCCTGAGAGCATAGTAAAGCCAAGTAATAACCACACACCCAGCAGGAAAGGAAAAAAGAGGGGAAAAAGAGAGAGGGGAGGAGGAGGAAAATGAGGGGATGGGGGGATGGGGGGGGTGGTGGTAAAAGGCTACTCTACTAACGACAATAATAGAGCCAACTTCACATTAGGCGTTATGGAAAAAAAGGCACATCTAGACAAACAAACAGGCAAACAAACACCGGGAGGTAGAGGAGATAATGGAGCGACGAGAAGCAGCTGTGGCCTCAATAAAGACGCCGTGTTGAGACCCTAATGGCCCCCTTTCTTAGGCTCACACACACACACACACACACACACACACACACACACACACACACACACACACACACACACACACACACACACACACACACACACAGTACACAGACACACACAGACATGGACACACACACACACACACACACACACACACACACACACACACACACACAGACACACACACACACACACACACACACACACACACACACACACACACACACACACACACACACACACACACACACACACACACAGATATGCACACACACACTCACCCACACACAAAGACAGGTATAGATATACAGATGGCCACACACACACAAGGACTCACTCACACCCACTTACAAACACAGACAGATACAGTAGCCCCTGTCTCCACCACACACACACACACACACACACACACATTGATGCATACACACACAAGGACAGAGGCACAGACATAGACAGAGATACAGACACAGACACACAGACATACACAGAAACACACAGACACACACAGACACACACAGACACACACAGACACACACACACACACACACACACACACACACACACACACACACACACACACGCACACACGCACACACGCACACACGCATGCACGCACGCCCCTTCATTTCCACCTCTCCCCTTTCTTTCTCTCTCCTGCTCCTCTGTTCTCTTTTGCAAGACCTTGAGGTCAGAGCGTGGAGGTGGGCACCATTCATAGAGTGGACGTTCCTGCTCAGTGACTGGGTGAAACAGGCGGCGTGAAGGGTAGGCCTATTATCCTCGCTGTGCTCTCAAAGCACCAGAGACCATCTCCGCTCAGGGACTGCAGGTCAGACGCAGGGGGCAGGCTTCTTAGATTGTAACATCCATATTTTTAGAAGGGCCGGAAAAGAACACCCAGGTTCTCCTTCTTTTGAAAACATCTGCCATTACTTGACATATGAAATGGTCTATCTTCTTCCATAAATGGTAAGCACTGTTTTATCCTAAACAACCCCCGACGCTATAAGTCAACACGGTTGAATGAGTGCATGGGGGGTGCTGTGAGGTAACCAGGGGAAAAGTCAGGACAACTCAAAGGGGTCTTGCACAGAAAAAGCAGCTCCTAAAAGAACATAATGACCCACATTTATGGCTAGGGAGAGGGGGTTGTGTGGCTAAATATACATTTTTTCATAGCATGCCAAAAAACTTTCGAGCAGTTTCTTCCCCTCCGCTGTCTGGGAGAGGTGACTTGGGGGGCCTAAGTTGCGCAAGTGGTCTACGTTTTTAAGTTGCCGTCTGGGGTCCAGAAGGACTAAAGAACCATTAGAGCCAGACCAAGGACAGCCATGGATCAAAAGACGATTTTCACAAATCTCCCCCAAAGTCCCATTAGCGGAAATATGTGTGCCGATAAAGCCATCGCCGTGATGTAGTGCACCGCTCTATGCAAAAGCGTGTGCGTGTGTGGTAAATGGCAACAGTTAAAATGTGCTGGCCAATTGGGGGACGGGGGATGTGAGCGCATCTGTTTATCCAACTGGGTGACATTTCCGGAACGGATAAAAACGGGAGACACCCTGAACATTCACAAGGCGTGTCATGTGCTGAAATCGCTAAAAACGGTGTGACCACTGAGGAATACAAAATGATACATACTACATTAACAACATAGACACACACCAAACTTACACACACACACAACCACACCCATACACAAGAATAACACTTTCCCCTCCCTCCACCTCCTCAAACACATATGCAAACACACACACGCACACGCATTTATATATATATACTTTCTCTCTTACACACACACACACACACACACACACACACACACACACACACACACACACACACACACACACACACAGACACACACACACACACACACACACACACACACACACACACACACACACACACACACACACACACACACACACACACACACACACACACACACACACACACACACAGAGAAACACCAATCTGCTGCTCCATGGTGAGCAGTTGTGCTGATGTGTCATAGATGCTGCCTCGCTCGTGAAAAGTAACACATTTATTTCTGCCTCCTTTGTCTCACCTCCCCTCTTTGATCTGGTGTTAATTAGCTTCACCGCTAACGAGAAACTCGAGTGCATATGCTATATAAGAGTGCACGCCGAACATTCTAAACACACGCTTCCGCAAAACCCAAACGCAAACCGCGGAAGCGTTGATACAAACCCGTACATCCAAAACCAAACGAAGAGAGCAAAACTAATTAACTTTGGCAACGTCCGCGAAAA
Organism: Engraulis encrasicolus; assembly: GCF_034702125.1. Classification (NCBI taxonomy): domain Eukaryota; kingdom Metazoa; phylum Chordata; class Actinopteri; order Clupeiformes; family Engraulidae; genus Engraulis; species Engraulis encrasicolus. The sequence continues at coordinate 42,799,169 of NC_085862.1, read as the reverse complement.
TGTAACGGCACATTGCGGCCCACATTTTTATTTCTAATTAATCGGCTTCGGAAGAAAGGAGCGTGTGAAGGTGAAAAATCCTGAGCGGCAGAGATATGGCATTTCATCAGCCTTGCACATGAACACAACATGAATGTGGAATGTGTTTATCGTTTACGACACTGGGGGAGAAACTCAGGGGACGATGCATACTCTGCCATGATGTTAATGTTTGTGTTGCATTCTCTCTTTCTCTCTCTCTCTCTCTCTCTCTCTCTCTCTGTGTGTGCGTGTGTGTGCGTGTGCGTGTGTGTGTGTGTGTGTGTGTGTGTGTGTGTGTGTGTGTGTGTGTGTGTGTGTGTGTGTGTGTGTGTGTGTGTGTGTGTGTGTGTGTGTGTGTGTGTGTATGTGTGTGTGTGTGTGTGTGTGTGTGTGTTTGTGTGTATGCCGGGGGATGGGATTGGAGTGGGGGGAGGTGTCTTTCTTTAAGTGGGAAGACAGCAGCACAGCTAACATGAGTGGCAGGGTCTCTCTGCCTGGCCCCCCGTCTATCAGTCAGCTGTCTCCTTAAATTACAATTGCCTTGGTCAATCTCTCCCGTTCTCTCTATCACATATAAACACACCCGCCCCTCTCCCTCTGTCTGTTGTTCTCTCTCTCACACACACACGCACATAACACCTCTATGCCTCTCTCTCCACCACAGCACAGCACTGCATAGGCATCCCATGATCCATCTCTCTGTCTCTCTCTCTCTCTCTCTCTCTCTCTCTCTCTCTCTCTCTCTCTCTCAACACATGCGGAAACACTGCACACTGCTACCATTCAAGTACATACCAACATGTCTTTGTCCCCGCCCCACCACCCTTCTTTCCCATTTAATTGGACTGCTTTACCTGCTTTATTTCTCACAAAAAATACAACGTTCCTCAAAGGTAAAAATACAGATCTTGATGAAACAAACAGGCGTACTGGTAGCTTAATAGCCACTGTCTGCAGCAGCCTCTCTTGCCCAGACTATTTTCCAGGTTTCATTTCCTTGGGCAGGTGACATTACCAAGAGGTGAAAGGTAAAGGACGGCTACACTGTGTCCTGACTCGCTGTCTGGTGTGTCAGGGCGCCACGGAGGAACAAAAGGCCAGTGCTGTAACCTGAAAGAACGTCATGGGCACCGAGCCATGATGTAACACAGTCATACTGTGGGCTTTAGTGAAGAGAGAACGATTTAGATTTTGCTTTGTCTTTCAGATATTACTGTTTACCTGTGCCTGCATGTAGGTGTAGCTTTAA
>NC_085862.1:42787899-42790399 GCF_034702125.1 Engraulis encrasicolus | reverse complement strand
GTGTGTGTGTGTGTGTTCGCGTTCGTGTGCATGTGCGTGTGTGTGTGTGCGTGCGTGTGTGTGTGTGTGCGCATGTGTGTGCGTGTGTGAGTGCGTGCGTGTGTGTGTGCGTGTGTGAGTGCGTGAGTACGTGCGTGTGTGTGTGTCAGAGTGTGTGTGCGTGTGTGCGTGCGTATGTGTTCTGCTGGGACCGCGTGGCCTGAGGGGGAAATGTCTTTTTAATGGGATGCGACAGAGTGCACACTGGTCTTGCTGAAGAGGAGGCCTGGGCACTGGCCCTATCTCTGTCCTGGCGTGACCTACACTCTCGCCTGGCTACTCTCTCCTCTCTTCTGCTCTCTTCTCCTCTCCTCTCCTCTCCTCGCCTGGCTACTCTTCTTTCCTCTCTGCTCATTTCCTCTCCTCTCCTCCCCTCCCCTCTCCTCTCCTCTCCTCTCCTCTCCTCTCTTCCCCTCTCCTCTCTTCTCCTCTCCTCTCCTCTCCTCTCCTCTCCCCTACTATACTCTCCTTTCCTATCCTATCCTCTCCTCACCTCTTCTCTCTGTCCATCCATCTGTCAGTGCTGCATGTACGCTACAGTAACACCCCAGCTGCATGCCCCACACTCAAGTGCCACTGCCATCACTTCCCCAACTGCTGCCACTAATGCGAGTCGGTGCATTGCCTCTGCTTCGCTGTGCCCACTGGCATGACATGGGATTCCCAGTCCACCGACCAACAACCCTCCTCCTCTCGCTCCTCTCACTTCCCCAACTCTCTTCGCACCCCTGTCTGTCTTCCTGTACGCCTTGTTCATCACTCCATCAGTTCCCCCCTTCCCCTCATCCTCTCTCTCTCACTCTTTTTTTTCCCAGCCCACGGCACCCCAATGCACCCAGGCATGCAGGGCTTAATAACTGCCAATGATGGGCTGTGCTGTCAAAGGCGAGGATCAACCTGCACCATGTTGCCCAGGGTGTCACTTTCACTCTCATCAATTACGGCCTAGACGAGCAGAGCAGAGGACAGGAGCGGAGGAGAGGAGAGAGGAGAGGAGGAGAGAGCGAAGGAGAAAAGGAGAGAGGAGAAAACAGAGACGCGAGGAGAAGAAAGGACAGCAGATGAGTACTGAAGTGAATCTTTCCTTTTAACCTACCATTCATTACTCATTTCACATTTCACTTGGGCAATTTTTTGGAAATGAAGAGCTTCGTGGCAAAATGACGTCTGTCCATTTTGGAATATTGTGGGAAATGGACATTTTTGTATTGGGTACTCAATTGCATTGCATTGCAAATCTTACATGCATCTTATATACAGTAGGTTTAAAAAGTATGTTCTAAAAAAACTGAATGGCAAAAATTCACACATAGATTATAGCACTTCTGAAGAGTCATTTCCAATAATAAAATGCAAAAATGGTTAGTTAAATTATGTCGCCTTATTGTTAGCATACCCATATCTGTTTGTCTTCAACTTGAATTTTGCTAACAAAAATGAATGTTTGTTTGTCTCATCCCCTAGCTACACAAACTTCACTCTCTCAACTGTTAAAAAAAAGAAAAAAGACAAAAAAAAAGTTACCATGTGTGATTGATTGATTAGACTCGGAAACAGCCTGTCAATATAGCAGCAACTTCAGCCCCAGTTCAGCCGCAGCAGCTGCTGTTCCTTCGGAGAGGCTACAGGGGCCAGGCAGATAGAAAAAAGTATTACTCCCTTAACAGCTAAACCTGCACATTTATGAAAAGTCAAAACTTTTAGGGTCTCCCAAAAGGTTCAGACATGCTTTTGTTTGACTTCCACTTTGCCAGCCCGGTTCCAGAGGGTGAGGATTTGACGTACGCCGTGGAAAGAATAACAAAGAAAATGTGCCTAGAGTAGGAAAACAGTGTTTAGACTGAAAAGGGAAAAAAAACACACGCGCAAGCAGACAAACAAACAAACAAAAAAGAAACAAACATGTGTGGCCTGCAGAGTGAAAATGTACTTGCAGAAAGCTTGAATCTGCAGAAACTACCTTGATGGCAACAGCAAAAAAATAGAGAATAGAGATTCTTAATGCCAGTGGGGCCGGTTCACCTTAAATTATCAGGGGCCAGGTTTGTATGGATGATTTGAGTTGTCTTTGTTCTCAAATGGGGAGTGGGGACAGAGAATGGTGAAGGTGATGCAATTCATATGAAAAGGCAGAGCTACGGAGACATATTAACATATTAAAACTCTCAAGTACTTTGCGATTTGCTTCACTGACTTACATTAGAGCCTGCAAATGTTTTGAGCAAACACTCTCATCACCACAAAAAATACCAAGCACGTAACGAAGTACTACTCAAACAAGAGCGAGAGTTGTGAGTCGTACACTGCTACTTAGAGATGTGGATGTGGACAGCCTGTTTTCCCTCATGTTCCATAGCAACATAATAGAGGCACTCTCATCATGGTAAAAAAAGGACGACCAAAATAAAGCACTTGTGTGAACGTTTTCATCTCTGACGACAGCAAGGAATCCTCAGTTCCT
>NC_085862.1:42775399-42780399 GCF_034702125.1 Engraulis encrasicolus | reverse complement strand
TGTGTGGTGCATGCTGAACCCAGCCAATTACGGGCTTGGCACTGTACTGCCCTTCACGAAGCAGTGCTGAAAAGATATCCCTTACAGCTGCGTTTACACGGCATTTGAGAGTAATAATGACACGGATCAACACAGTAATGTACACAAATAAGAAGTTTAGCTATGGATTCTGCCAGGATCATGGCATGTCACTGTCACACAGTACCAGCGGTTAGACGGAGGACAATTCTATGAACACAATAGTCAGTGACGGCTTTGCCCAGGCTTGGGACAAGGTCATCTGAAAGCGCCCCCCCCCCATATCAATACATGCACTGTAAATACTGATCCAATTCTGGGTTCCCCCTTCTTGGCCCTTTTATTTCCACCCCCCTGTCAGCTACCCTGAGTACAACCATGATGATGACTCCCCAGGCCAAGTAGCTGGTGGTGGCTGTGGAGGATGGAGGATGGAGGATGGAGGGGGGGTGAAGAAGGGTGATATCCATCCACCCAAGTTCGCACGTGCTAGTGGATTAGAGACGTGTGAGAGGACAGGCTGAGGTGTGACCAGGCACTCCAGCTGTGAATACACACTCCACTCCACCACGTCTCCTCTGGTCATGAGCCTTTTCTTTCCCTTCGTGCCCCCTTCACGGAAACTTCCAGAGACAAGTCAGGCGAGGCAGGCGTTTTTTTTTTCTCCTCCACACATACTATATAAAAATAGCCTCCTTTCTTTGTCGTCGTCTTTGGTCTCCAAAGGATCACGGCAAGGTTGGCTGTGCCCAAGGAGCATATCTTCATCTGGATTGCTGAACACCCAGTGAGAGATTAAGGGGGGGCGATCTGCTCTTCAAGCCGGCCCTGGCGCTCACGGTTAAGAAAAATAGCATTTCTGTTGAAGTTTTTTCTTCTTTTTTTTCTTCCATTTTTTGCGTGGGCATTCAGACTCACGAGACACAGCATGGTGGCTAATGCCCAGAGAGGGCCAACAGCTAATGTAATGCACTTCAATGCTTCGATATCATCAGAGATTTCTATTAAATAGTAAACACTCCCACCCTCTCCTCTTCCTACTCACAGTATATACACACTGGCTGTTTGGTGTGCAAGCTCACACACAAGACACAGACACAGACACAGACACAGACAGAGACACAGACACAGACGCATACAAAGACACACACACACACACACACACACACACACACACACACACACACACACACACACACACACACACACACACACACACACACACACACACACACACACACACACACACACACACACACACACACACACACACACACACACCTCCCAATGAAAGGGAGGGAAAAAATCCCTCATATACCAGTTAGTTGTGTTTTGTTCTGACAAAACAGCAGGACACTGGAAATTTTCCATTGTCGATTCAACAGCGACTGCAGGCTTTTGTGTGTTTTCCTACTTCCTCTCCCCTCTCTCTCTCTCTCTCTCTCTCTCTCTCTTTCTCTCTCTCACTATTTTTTTTCTTCTCCACCCTCCTCCGAGAATAGAGAGCCACAGAGGAAGCCAACAGCGCTTACAGTCAGCCGCCCGTCTCCGAGGAATATCGCCGTCTTGTAGGAATCTCATTATCAACAAATGTTGGCAGATCAGAAACAAGGGGATGGTGGGCTGGCAGGAAGGGGAGAGGAATGGAGAGGAGGAGGAGGAGGAGGAGGAGGAGGAGGAGGAGAAGAGGGAGGGTAACGAGAGATTTTATTCTTTTTTTGTTAATAGAAAAGAGACGTGGGGAGAGAAAAAAAGAAAAGACAGAGAGGGAAAAACGGAAGCGTGTTTTAGAAAAGAAGAGCAGTTTCTGCTTCTGTAGATGTGCTCTAAGTGAACGTTTACAGCCTGGGAGGCCTGCTGGGAGACATCAAGCCCTCTCTCTCTCTCTCTCTCTCTCTCTCTCTCTCTCTCTCTCTCTCTCTCTCTCTCTCTCTCTCTCTCTCTCTCTCTCTCTCTCTCTCTCTCTCTCTCTCTCTCGATCTATCTACCGTATCTCTAACTCACTTCTTCACACTCTCTCTCTCTTCTTTCTCTGTCTCTCCTTATTTATCCCTCTCACTTTTGCCTCTTCTTCTCCCTCCCTACCCTTCCCTTGCTCCTTTTCTCTCTATCTCCTCATCTCTCTATCGCTCTCTCTCTCTCTCTCTCTCCATCTCTCTCTCTCTCTCTCTCTCTCTCTCTCTCTCTCTCTCTCTCTCTCTCTCTCTCTCTCTCTCTCTCTCTCTCTCTCTCTCTCTCTCTCTCTCTCTCTCCCTATCTCTCTCTGTGGCAGCCTAAGAGAGAGAGGATGGAGGAGCTGCTCCGGTGCATTCCCCCAGCCCAGTAAGAGACATCTTATGTATGGGAAGAGCCCAGTCTGACAGCCTTCCTGTGTACAGGGAATTACACCCAGCTGAACCACTCAGCTGCAATGGACAAGGAGAAGGGGAAAAGTGGCAAAGAAGGAGGAAAAACTGAGATCTGGATATGGAAATGAAAAAGGAAATGGTTAAGAATCAGAGAGTGAAAAGGAACAAAATAAATCTGGAAGGAATAGAAGAGAAGTGCGTACAAAAGGCAAGAGCTGCAAATGGAGTCTGAGATAGAAAAGGAGAAAATGTATATTGTCTATGCGCTGCCATCTTTCCATATGCATCTTTTCTTGAAAGCAGCATAACAGTGTTGCTTCAGAGTGATTCTACGATTCGACTGCGCTTTTGGCAAAAAGCAAAATGTCAATTACCAGTATTTTTTTTTCAATTAAATGACCTAGATGTTTACATAGCGTATATATTTAAGTTTCCAAACAAACAAATTGCCAAGCTTAATCTTAAATCATTTGATAAATACTCCAATGAAAGCGAACATTTGCTTGATTATTTTGTCAACAGTGTAATGGATTCAAACATATATAAAAATACTACAGAGTTGAAACAACATACGTCTGAAAGTGCTTATGTCCCTTAACAATAATGTTGTCATTAATCTGTGCAAATGATATAGAAAATGTGATTGTTGAGCTTCATAAGTAGGATTTTATGATTCACTGTGATACAGACTGACACATTTTTCATTATAAATCCCTGTAACATCTGATTTTAATTTAGTCACCCTCCTTACACAAGACTTCCTTCTCCAGAGATAATCCCTAATGTCTGTTCATAGGATTTTTCCAACACATAAGGGATCAATAGCACAAAACACTTTCAAAACAGTCATCCGTGTTACTCAACTGTGGTCAACAGTGCAGGGGAACAAGTCGGCACTTTTTTAGGAGAAAAAACAGAGCAGACAAACCCATCTCCCTAGAACAGTGTTTCCCAACCAGGGGTACGTGTACCACTAGGGGTACGCGAGCACACTGCAGGGGGTACTTGAAAAAATGTAATTTTAACAAATGCATGGAGCATAGTCACACTGGAATAGAAAAGACGATGTAAAACATGAGTTAGGGGGTACTCATGGCACAACGAAAAGGCTTAGGGGGTACATGAGACAAAAAAAGTTGGGAAACACTGCCCTAGAACACAAATTATTTTGTTTGTTTGTCTGTCAAAATGGAGATAAATTGGCAAAAACATACTCCTCCTCAACTGTCATAGCTGATGCGTAACACCATTGACGGTAACACGGTTTGACATTTGCTAACTGAGGACCTCAGAGGTTCCACCACAACACCTTAATGAATTTATGTATTTGTATGCTTTATCTGTGTTTTTCTACATGTGATTTCTAATTCAGATTCTTATGAATATGTTGATAACACAGTTGACAGGCAATTTTCCCGCTATGAGAACATGAAAAAGAATGGATTAAATTATGGAAGGATGGAGCTCAAAACTTACCAAAAAGTCTTCCCATATCCTGCCAAAGAGGTTATGACATCACGTGATGTTATTCGCATGGAAGACCAAACCATTACTGATTTATTGAGGGGGTTTTAGATCACAGTTTTTGTGGACACACACAAAATGGCAAATTTCAGGTATAATGGAAAGCACAGTGGTCTTTCTGACAGTTTAGTCATATTGTGATGATTACTGTGAATCAACATTTGAAATCGTCTGTGGCGAAAAAAAGTTTCTTTACATGCTAATATGAAGACTGAATCTGACATTTGGAAAACAGGACGGCATGAAAACGCCCAAAACCAGTATTAAATATTCATTCTTGCTGAGAGAAATAATGCCATGTCTACACTTTCTATATTATACGAAAGATAAATGTGTGCTAATGTCCAAAACATAATTGGAGGCAGTTAATAGTTAGTGGAATTGGCAAATAAAATCCATGGATTTAAAAGCGCAGTCGAATCGTAGAGTCACTCACCAACAACTCACTCTCTATCTTTTCACACAGAGCTTGCTACTTTTCCCTCTTACCTTAGGATACATTATATTCCAGATTGTCAACTCGCTTCAAAACAGAGCATTATAGGGTGCCACTAAGAAATATTCAACCTTCCCTCTTAGGGTTGCCATGGGTATTGCTCTCTCTCCCCTACACTAGCCCCCCCAGAAAGGAGCTGTATTGTGAGACTGAAGAGAGGAAAGCAATAAATCACAAAAGCGCAGAGGGGGAAAAAGGACTCAGCTCCTCTGAAATATGAGTCCAAATTAGAGAATATGGACCGTGGGCTTCACAAAAGGGCCAGTATCCTCTTCAAATGATGTCAAAGAGAGATATCAGTTAAACCAATGTTGTAGTTCAATAACCAACACTGTTTTCCCTTTCATATAAAAGGATTATTGCGAATTCAGTCGATAGTAAGCAGATTAGCGCAAGCTTTGTGTTGCCAGACACCATTGGAAGCGAAATCATCTTTAATCCCACAGCAGCACAACAGCATCCTGGCACCGGCGCCCGCACCAACCAAGAGTTTCAAATGCCTCGGGGGGACGGGCGGATGGATAGGACGGCGGGCTGGGGTGGGGTGGGGTGCTTAGGATTCAGACGGGAGGCTGCGCACCTCAGAAACCAAACTAAGAAAAGTAGGGAGTCGG
>NC_085862.1:42762899-42767899 GCF_034702125.1 Engraulis encrasicolus | reverse complement strand
CCGGCGGTGATTTCCAACCCTCAACCTCCCCCTCCATCCCCTGCAAAGCACTCCATCATAAGGCCCTGCCAAGAGTAGACGTGGTGGGGGTGGGAATGGAGGTCTACTGGGGGTTGGGGGTTGTGGGGGTTGCGGGGGTTGCAAATGCCTGCACCTCTTGCTAAACTATGAAGGGGAAATGTACAGAGGCATGGTGGGGGGGCTGACTAGGGAAATCAAGGTTGATGCTGCTGACGCTCTCTCAGCTCTCTCTCTCTCACGCGCTCTCTCTCTCTAGCCAGAGCCCCAACGAGTGGAAAATATCTCTTTGTGATATTCTATAATGTAGTTTTGGGAAGCTGTACCTGGTGCTGATATTGTGTTTCTCTCGAGCCACTTTAGCGAGAGGCACACACGCCTCTCACAGCGATGCTATGAAAGTAAACAGCGGGGTAGTTGAGGCCTCCATCAAGAGTTTGAAAAACCAGCTGGATATCTGACCTTCATCAGTTTCAGGATCAAACGTACGTGGATTATCCCAAAACTAGGTAGACACTTTGACTATAATTGGTAAGCCAGTTAATGGACATACTTTACCTACTGGAAATACACTTTATCTAAATCAGAACTTGCTTTACAACAAATAATTTAACATGTTTTCGCACATTTTCATTGAGCATATAGGAGAACAACATGATCCCTCAGAATTCCGTGGAATGGACACAGACCTTTGGGACACAAAATCTGTGGGACACAAGACTGTGGAAACATAGAGCTGTAGGAAAATAGAAAGTACTTCCATGAGTTCATCACGGAAAACACTTCCGTGACCAGGGACACGGAATTTTGGCAAAATCCGTAAAACTGACACAGATTCCGTGTCCCAAAGATCTGTGTCCATTCCATGGAATTCTGAGAGATCAGGCTGAAAAGAATGTGACATTTGGATGGTGGAGGAGTCCACCACAGGATGATGAAAACAAACACCAATTCAACGCGGTCATTATACATTCCCACCCCACACACTCACACCTCAGCAGAACAGCAAAAAGGACAGAAAGTTGGCTGATTTGTCAAGATCATCACCTTTGGGAGCATGATTGCAATCTTTTTAAACTCAGAGTTGATTACCATGCTGATTAGGAGACAAGGGGAGGCGTCTGATGCCATTTCATATCTTTTCATCAAAAACCTTGACCGGCGACCACGTTGCGTTATGAAAGTATGGCATTTTGCCTTGCGAAGAAAACAGACACACACGCATACAGACACACCATTCACGCAAATGCACACACGCACGCAAACACGCACGCAAACACACACAGACCAAAACACTCACGCACGCAAACACACACAGACCAAAACACTCACGCACGCGCACACACACACACACACACACACACACACACACACACACACACACACACACACACACACACACACACACACACACACACACACACACACACACACACACACACACACACACACACACACACACACACACACACACACACATCAGACTGAGCCACATCTTAATCTTGGAAGAAGAGAGCGTGTGTGTGTGTGTGTGCGGGGGGGGGGGGGGGTGGGGGGTGGGGCGGGGGGGGTCTGCATCTTTCAAGGAAGCGGTTCGAATTTAAAGGCTTCTGACTCTTCCCGCACCTGAGCCCCGGCTTGTAAATAATTTAGTGACGATTAAATGACTGACAAAGAGACAGAGTAAAGAGAAAATAAAGACGATGGCGTGGGAGTGAGGAGGGGGGGAGGAAAGGGGGTGGGTGTAGGTTTGGGTAAAGGAGGGGGGGCGATGGTGGGCGTAGTGCAGTGCGGGGCCTGGAGTAGGCAATCTGTCTGCATCTCTCTTCTTCGAATACACCCTCTCTCTGCCTCATCCATCAGCTTACTCGGGTGTTCCGCGAGACACTAAAAGGGAAGACAGTTTTCCCCGCAGGTCAGAGTGTTCATCACCCAGCTGCAATCAAAAAAAAAAGGAAAGGAAAAGGAAGGGGAAAAAAGATCTGCCTAGAGATGAAGTGAGCAGTCTATACGCTGCTATGCTAGAACCATCTAGAAAATGAATGGAGAGAATAGTATAGAAGAAAGTCCCGAAAGTCCTGGATGGTAGTTTTCTTTTGCTTAGGTTTGCAATGTTAACTTTGTTTACTTTAAGAATTTGTGACCAGAGGGGAAAAAAAGCAATTCCAATACTATGATACTAACATCATGATGAGGATTGCATTTCTTTAAAGACTCTTGAGCCTTTAATGGCAGAACTTAGAGTACTACAACTGAAGAGGTGTTATGTGATCATGAACCCATTTACACAATACAGTGTCCATTTATGTGGTTGTGTAAATACTGCAAACCATTTGCAGATAGTATACAGACCAACATAATGTCAAATTTCAAAATGATACATGCAGGACTTGAGAAGTTGCATTGCAATGTGACAATCCCTTTCAAAAACATAATCTCTTTGGCAGAAGCAATAAAAAGTCACTGAGAATATTTGTTTTGGAACATTGCTATAGGTGTAGGAAGACTAATGATAAAATGACGGTTTAAGACGGTAAAATGATGAATGCTCTTTTAATTAACATCTAAGTTCTTAACCCTTATCAGGCAGTAAAAAAGTGTAATTTAGGTCAATTTGGTTAAATCAGAGTGAAAAATAATGTCCATAATAAAGTACTTTCTTCAGGAAGTTCTTCAGTTACTACATAAGGTGCACAAAACTGTATGGCTATAATTAACACCATGTCCCCATCAATAATTATCATGTCACCAATTATCAACATGTCACCATCAATTTTCCCTTTATACTTGACTACACAATCTTGAAAAAGTTGCCTGCACACTTCTATAATTACGACTTTCATTGGTCGGGCATTAGTGATTTCAGAGTTTCTCACCAGTATCTTCTGTCTGACTATCCATCTGGCTGGCTGCATCTATCAACACATCTACTGTATGACTAAAACAAACTTCACCTTTCAAAATGAAAGTTTTCGCATCACATTATAGCTTTTCACCCATTGTCCACTGAAATTGATAAAGACTGTTCAAAAGACCAAAAAAGAACAAGTTGTTCATGAGGTGGCCAGTGATGCTGGAAACGAGACATTGTGTACAAACCCACTCGCCCAAAAACCCAGGTGAAAACCATAGGGAAGGTAACTACACCTATGTATACTATACCAGTATACTGTACATCGTACCATACGAGTGACCTCTCACGGACAGCTAAAACCCTGTCTGTTGAGTCTGCAGGTTTCCTTACTGGCAGTGAGCCCTGCATGTGTTTTAGGCCAGCACAAGAAAGGCAGCACAATCTGATGAGCAGGAGCTGACATCGGGCTAAGGTTGCCCCCATTGATTTGTTTACAAATAGCCAGTAGAAACAGCAGACTGCATCTTGGCTTTCACCTCGGCCAGGGCTATCGACTAATCGATGGCATTTTTGTTCTTTTTGGGCTATAAAGAGATGGCAGGGGCCGATGCGGTGGACACAGAAGACGTAAAAAAGCGATCTTCAAAACCAGACGTGGGCCTGTGGGAGCCGAAACACAGGATACCCAAGATGCCGCGCTGCAGGCTGAATAGGAACCGATAGCTTTTGCCCTTGAGTGACCTTGAGAATCAGATATTTGGTGTAATTGCATGCAGAGGGGAAAAAAAGAAACACACCCTCTCCAGTGCGTGCGTAGGCAAGCTAAAAGAAAAGCAAAAAAAAGTCTAAAAAAACATCTGAAGGATAAACAGTTGAGTTGAGAGCACTGCTGCTGTGAAGCTTTTAAAAGTCTGAGATGTGCACAGCGTCCATCCAATAAATAACTATCGACCACCTGGAGGCCTGACTGCCTGGAAAGGCTATGTATGCAAATGGCTTGTACAGTGATCCAATATCTATACAGCGATCCAATATCTATCTGTAGGCAAACAAGTTCTACAGAAGTAACATCTGTTCTTGAGGTAAAATGTCTTGGTGATTAAGACAATATCAAACACTGGCCTCTAACCATGAGACTTCTTTATGCAAAGTCAACAACCACTTTGTTTTTAAAAAATAGAATTAGTAAACTTTTAATAACCCTCCATCTAAGTGACACCAAAATCACTTTCAAATTATGCTGAAAAAGCCACCATATACTGTACAGTGCAACCCCTCAGAAAATAAGCCAAATACTGCATGTCTCATTGCTGAAATAAAAAAGAACTAGTACCTGCAAGACCCAATAAGAAAACAAACAAACAGTGCCGTGCAGACACGTGAAGACAGGCGAAGACAGGGGTTACTTTCTGTTCTGTGAGGTTATGTGGCAGACACGTGGGTTTTGGCTGGATAAAGAAAGGGAGAAAAAAAACAGAAAAGGAACCGCAGGAAGGCAGATGGACCGATAGAGACGTTGATCTAATTGAGCCTGACTTCCTTCACCACCTACCCCGCCATCCATCTGCACGCGGCCTTGGACCCTCTGTCCCGAGCTACCCAACCACCCGCCCCAACGCAACCACACCACCACCGACACCACACCGCACTGCCCGCACCGCGGCTTCCAAACAACAAGTACCGCCGCGTGCCTCACTGTATAAATCTCTGCTCCGCAGGCCCCGTGCCCGTCAGCGGAAGAACATCTGGACAGGTTCCGTACAAGCCAACACGGTGCCAACCTGCCTAATAGCCTATGGAGTCAATTATAAAAGGGGGAGAAAATGTGCCTGGCTTAATTCTTAATGGGGCCATCTGGATGATGGCGACTTGCAGAAGGAGAGAAGGAGACTTCTTAGCTTGGTCACGGGGGACACTTCTGTCCTGTCCTACGCTACAGTGAAGCAGTAAAGTATTATCATAGCAAAAACTGTTTATGGATACTTAAGTCGTTTTGAGGAGAGGTGCAGTGTGCATGTTCATATGCAGCTCTAGCCCTTGGTGTGTGCTTCTAGCTTCTAGGAACATTTGTGTGTGTTTGTGTTTGTGTGTGTGTTTGTGTGTGTGTGTGTGTGTGTGTGTGTGTGTG
>NC_085862.1:42740399-42757899 GCF_034702125.1 Engraulis encrasicolus | reverse complement strand
CTAACCCCGACCCACGGCAACCCAAGAGGACACAAACTGACCCTGAGTCAGCGGCAATGAGTCTGTGGAAGGGGTCAGATCCGTTTTTTTCCATTTGCACCTCGGGGGGCAACGAAGCACGTGCGTTACTGGCCCGCGTGCCCTTGCGGTCCCCTGTTCACGTCCAAGGCCGTGCCCTCCTGTCCGGCACTCCTTGGGATGGATGGAGTGATGGCACATTGCAGTCCGCTAGTGCCAGTGTCTGTCTCCATCAGCCGTCCACTCCATCACAGCCTACTCTCCTCTAACTCCACGCCACGCCACGCCACGCCACGCCACGCCACGCCACGCCACGCCACGCCACGCCACGCCACGCCACGCCACGCCACGCCACCCCACCCCACCCCATGTTATCCAAGGCTCCCCCCGCATTGTTCTTTTTCGTCTCAAAACACACTCGGGCCGAGGTGATACTTTCGCCTCAAACACGAAGCGCCTCGCATATCCCATCCCTGAGAGAGATCTATTTTCAGGACTCTTTTTCTCAGAGAGAAAGACAAACACCTGACAGAAAATGCAATTTTCTCAGAAGGCTTTTGAAAACAACATCTCTGTGAAATAGTAAGGGAAAAAAACTATTAGCAGTGATGCTGTGGGGAAAAGTGTAAAACAAATGCAGTTAAGGGAGAGAAATTCTCTTTTTTTGAACCGTCCCATTGCTGAAGTATGACACTCAGGTGTGAGCGCATGTCGGAGACCGGTCTCATTGTAAATGGAGGGGTAATTAAAAGCTGAGTCTCATCAAACGCCACGCGAGATGAAAGTTCTTTGTCCCCCCTCTTTCTCTGCGAAAGGCGCGAATAGAGAGAGTGTAAAATCACTCTGAATTACCCATTTTTCACAAGAGGAGCATTCAAGCTTGTGCATTTGTGTGTTCTAAAAAAATGCACTTTCGAAATGATTAATTCAAGGGGAAAAAAACTGACAATACGTTCTTGCTCATTACGTTCCCAAACTACTTCAGTAGTCGTCTTCCTTCCTCTGCCCATTCCAGCGATCTGTAATTCTTTTCATTGAGGCAGAAGCACGATTTCATTACCTGAGCATTCCAAAGGAATGCCAGAACAGAAAAGCTCAACACAGATGTTCAGGCATGACATCAAGAGTAAAAAAGATAATGCCAGAAATATACAGTTGCGCTCATAGGAAATCTATTCTGGACGTGTCTTATCCCACAGCCAAAACTTGTGAGCACACACTTATACCATGCTTTGACATAGCTAGAAAGCCCTGATGTTCTATCAGGCCACAGCAAAAGAGCCCTGGAATACACACTGATTCTGCTTCCAGATCCTAATGCATCCCAACAGTTCAAATGGCTTAACACTGTGGCTGTTTCTCTCTTTTTTAATCCCATTCATTAGCCCCTGTACTTCATTCTGGCATGGCAATCTTTTATAATGTGGACGGATAATGAACGTCATTTTCGGTTTTAATGAATGCAATGTTAATCTGATATTAAATCGCAAATGTTCTGCCAATTAATCAAGCTGGCAATTAGAAAAAAAAATAATATGCAATTCATATTTAAATACATAGCTTTGCGATTACAGATAACGTGTTTTACACAAATATCATGAGGGACCCCATCTGACCAACTGAACTAGATAGATTAAATGGAACTATTAGTATGTCCATAAGATAAACGAGGATGGAACTGTGAAGATAAAAGGTGATTACTCTGTACAGCATGGAGTGTATCAAATGCTTGAATTATAATGACTAACTTTATTACAACTGTGTGTGTGTGTGTGTGTGTGTGTGTGTGTGTGTGTGTGTGTGTGTGTGTGTGTGTGTGTGTGTGTGTGTGTGTGTGTGTGTGTGTGTGTGTGTGTGTGTGTGTGTGCGTGTGCGTGCGTGTGCGTGTGTGTGTGTGTGTGCGTGTGCGTGTTCATGTGTGCGCAGATGTGTTAACTTGTAAATCTACACTCTGTTAATTGTTTGTTTGGAGAGCTGTTGCACACAACATTGACAGTTGGCATGTTGTGTAACTGTTTTCAATAATGACTGTCAACTGAGGCAGTAATATTTCTCTGCTTCTGTCTCTGTCTGTGTTTCTCTCTTTCTCTCTCTCTCTCTCTCTCGCTCTGTCTCTCGCTCTCTCTCTCCCTCTCGGTTATTTTGGTGTGCAAGACAGCCATAGTCTGACTCCTGAAGGCTGATAAGCCTTAAAACTACCACAGGATTCTGGGTAATAATGGGTTAATCACACTCCCTTGGAATCTCCACCTCCACCACTATTTCCTCTTTCCACAACACACACACACACACACACACACACACACACACACACACACACACACACACACACACACACACACACACACACACACACACACACACACACACACACACACACACACACACACATTCATGCGCGCGCTCACACACACACACACACACACACACACACACACACACACACACACACACACACACACAGGGGCACGGGTATGCACACACCCCATTTCAGAGATATATTGTTTACTTTTTCAATGTTTATTTTCCAGCAGCGACGGAAAATTGTAATAAATAAACACTGCTTGTTGTGATGCCGGTTGCTATATTTCCGTGACTCTGACAGCCTCTAAAGGCGATGTGCAATGTGCAATGTGCAGTGTGTGTAAGTAATAAGAGGAGAAAAACGTTTAACCGTGGGATTCAAATCAACTTAGGACAGTTTTCTGAGACACAGTTTGTTCAAGGCCACAGGCAAAGTTTTTTTAGCATCTGACACTACAAGGTTTACTCCAAAGTAACGATCAGGACCACAACTCTCTTCCTCTGTCTCTCTGTCTCTCTGTCTTTCTCTTCCTCTCTCCATCTCTCTCTCTCTCTCTCCAAGTAACTCTTTATCTCTCTCATTTGTCCCTATCTCTCACAACAGCAGAAACAGCATTTATCTCTCTGTTTCTCTCTCTCTCTCTCTCTCTCTCTCTCTCTCTCTCTCTCTCTCTCTCTCTCTCTCTCTCTCTCTCTCTCTCTCTCTCTCTCTCTCTCTCTCTCTCTTGCTCTCTCTCTCCCTCACTCTCCCACACACTCTCTCTCCAAATAAATAAATAAATGACTGAATAAATAAATAAGAAGACTCTAAATAACACAGCCAGGAGTTGGTATTCTGTGACAATCGGCTATGCTGGGTCATGTAGCATTCCCTAATTTTCAGGAATGTAGGTTAGCATCTTCTCCTTGGCAGTAGTCCTACTTGTATATAACCCCTTTTTCTCACTCTCCCTCCGTTGCGTTTCCCTATGGCTTTGCTTACTTTCTGTCTGGGAGTTACTTTCAGTTTGTTTCCTACACTTTTTATCAACTTTATTTAAAGGAAAACACCTGGGAGGGTTATGAAGCTTTTGGGGGAGAGCTTGCTGTTCTTTGCTCTGAAAATAAAACCTTACAAGTTCTTATTTAGGAGATTGAGTACACTTAAGAGTTTAACTATCTGGGTTAGTCAGTAACCCACCTAGCATAAGTAACATCATTACTGTTTGGGACGCTACCAGACTAGTAAACGTCATTTTGATTGGAAAGAAGGTCGACAATTAGTATGTGTGCTGTAAAAATGTGATATTACTGCAGGCGGAGATGGACACGGGATCAGTAATATGGTCAGCAATATCCTGTATCACACAATCTTTTACACATTTACATGACTTGTTTATACATTTGCATTAGCTTACTTGTTTCGCATTTTTGCATTACTTCAGTTAAACCAAGCGGGCTTGTGTAAGATGATGCAACCAGTGCAACATTCTTATCAGTGACAGGCAAACACCTCTGAAAAGACTCAACTGAGTTAATTTATTCTTGGTTTAGGGAAGATTATAGGAGATAAAGAATACATAACAAATGAGCAGGAAGAAAAAGTAGTTATCTATGTATTTGGTACCTACTACATTGTACCTAGGTATAGTGAAGATAAGGTATATCTAAACTTTAGATTCTAAAGGGATTATCTTAGCTAACGCTACGCATGGAATATTCCTGCAAGCAAGCATCTTCTGATTCAGTTGAGAAGTTTGGAGAAAGCGATGCTAGGCAGCAGCCTATTCTCTCCCACGAGAGGCTAAATCTCTACATCCAAAAGACAAACACCAGCTGTTTATTCTGAGCAAACACTCCTATACCAACCCCACAGAGGCACTACTGCTCACAGGAAAGGCCTGAGAAACCATCAAAGAGAAACACATCCGGCATGATGTTCTTTCCCAGGCGAAAAATACTGTGCGTGCAAGATCCTATTTAAACTGGCTCTGACGTTCCTGTTTTGCATTCAGTAGCAAATTTACAAGTTAGAGAGATTATAACTTCACCGCAAAACACATTACCCAAAAATATATAAATGAGCTCTGAGTTACGCGTATGCCTGCACATACATCACGGCGTGTGATTTTTCAGGATTAGCGACGTGACAAAAAAGAGTCGTATATTACGTTATGGAGCCCGCGTCTGAGCACAATGAGAAATACGGAGTCAACTAGCCGCTATCAATTATAGCTCCCCAAGTCCCATGGTGGTCCATAAATTCAAAGTACCGTAGGCTACTACTCCCCTCCCGCCACACACACACACACACACACACACACACACACACACACACACACACACACACACACACACACACACACACACACACACACACACACACACACACACACCATTCAAAACCGACCACCCACCACCCACACCGCTTCTCGACGTCGTTTATCGTTTGCCGTTGCGCATTATTTGGTGCCGCTTATCTGCATCTACCGCATTCATCCAATTAAACGCCGTCGGTTGGGCCACAGCAACACGTCTGCATTGTCATTGGCCGAGATAGAGGAGACGGCATCAGGAGAAGCACAAACTTACAGACAAGCAGGATGGCAGGATGGAGGGGTAGCAGGATGGAGGGATGGCAGGACAGAGGGATGAAGATGGAGGAATGGCGGGCAGACACACCTTCCATTGGGTGTGGTCCCTCCTTTTAGATAATGTCAGCCTCACCTCGCCACTTAGTCAAGGGCAAGCCATGCACACACACACACACTACTGTGGCTTTTTTGTATCATTTTAAACACACACAGCGCAGTTGGCAGCCTCACCCTTTGGTGTGTGTGTGTGTGTGTGTGTGTGTGTGTGTGTGTGTGTGTGTGTGTGTGTGTGTGTGTGTGTGTGTGTGTGTGTGTGTGTGTGTGTGTGTGTGTGTGTGTGTGTGTGTGTGTGTGTGTGTGTGTGTGAGACTACCCCAATGTCTGTGTGTGGTGTGTGAACGCCGTTTATGTGTGTAAAGCCTGTCTCCTGTGGGTGTGGGCATGTCTGCTTCTATCCCTAATGTATTCCTGTGTTTGAGTACATTCCCTGTATGTCACCGAGTGCATTCTGCCAGTGCTGTGAGTGTGTAAATATATGTGCGCGCTTGTCTGCGAGTTTGTCATGGTGTGTGCGATTGGTCTATGCATACATATGTGCACAAATCCTAAATGGGAATTGGATATTGAGTTAAGATGCACATGACTGTGCCCCTGCATGGCTGTACCCCTGCATGTGTATGTATGTTTGTCATTGTGTGTGTGTGTGTGTGTGTGTGTGTGTGTGTGTGTGTGTGTGTGTGTGCACGCCCGTCCACCCGCAAGTGCTGTACCCCTGCATGTGTGTGTATGTTTGTCATTGTGTGTGTGTGTGTGTGTGTGTGTGTGTGTGTGTGTGTGTGTGTGCACGCCCGTCCACCCGCAAGTGCTGTACCCCTGCATGTGTGTGTATGTTTGTCATTGTGTGTGTGTGTGTGTGTGTGTGTGTGTGTGTGTGTGTGTGTGTGTGTGTGTGTGTGTGTGTGTGTGTGTGTGTGTGTGTGTGTGTGTGTGTGTGTGTGTGTGTGTGTGTGTGTGTGTGTGTGTGCACGCCCGTCCACCCGCAAGTGCGGGGGAGTGTGCATGTGTCCTAAATGTGTGGGAGTGTGTGTGTCATAAATGTGTTGGAGAGTACTGAGTGTGTTTGCATGTGCATGCGTGTATGCGTGTATGTGTGTGTGCGTGTGTGCGTGCGTGCGTGCGTGCGTGTGCTTTGCGTGTCTGCATGAGTCCCAAGCGTGTGGGCGGGATGGCTAAGTGTGTTCAATGATAGGAGTCAGCTCTGGGTAAAGCAAAGTCATGAAAAATTCATGCAGGATGCTGGCCAGGCATCGTAACATCATAAAGGAGAGGCGAGGTGGTACAGAGAAAGACACAGAGACGGAGGGAGGGAGGGAAACGGAGGAGAAAAAAGAGAAAAAAAAGGAAAAAATAGAAAGAAAGAAAATAAGAAAGAAAGAAAGGAGGCAGAGAGAGAGAGGCGAAGAGGAATCCCCACAGGGCCCTCCTGGGTGGCAGCCGCATGGCGACCCTTTAGTCTGTGTGTGTGTGTGTGTGTGTGTGTGTGTGTGTGTGTGTGTGTGTGTGTGTGTGTGTGTGTGTGTGTGTGTGTGTGTGTGTGTGTGTGTGTGTGTGTGTGTGTGTGTGTGTGTGTGTATTTTAGTGTGTGTGTGTGCGCGCATGTGCTTGTGCGAAGCAGCGCTGCTTTGTTTCATTGACATCCTGCCTCTCTGGATCTGAGCCTCAGCCGTGACAGCGAGAACACACACTGTCAGCCGCACCTCTCTGATTCAAGTTCAGCTGCCGGCGACCCCCAGGTGCTGCTTGGAGAAGGAGAATCCGACGACCACCCCCCCCCTCCCCCCTTCCCATCCTCTCCCCCTCGACATGGAAGACCCCTCCACACACACCCTCCAAGCATCTTTCTCCACCTGCAGTGCACCCCTGACTGCTACCCTGGGGAGAGTGCTGCAGTCTCAGCAACACAACCTGCTTGGTTCACCGACCTCTCTCCAGCAGCATAGCCGATTGGCTGCCTGTCCTGCCCGTCATTTCCACTCCAAACCCTGATTGGCTGAGGATTAGGTGGAAGAGCCGACCCACATCAAGGCCCAATGCTGTATCTGCTCCATTGCTGATCCAGGTTCAGCAGCTACAGTCCAGACTGTCTAATACTGACTACTATTGCTGTCAGCGGGGGCTTCAGAAGAGACCGCAGGAAGTGGAGGGATTCTGACAGGAAGCATGGAGAGGTCAGTGGGAGTAGCATGGTATCAGGGAGAGAGACAGCAGGAGCTCAGAGGAACAGACAGTGTGGGTGAGCTAGTGTAACACTAAGGAGACATCAGCTCTGGTTTTAAAGCAGTTAGAGGTGTTTTGTTAGATATGTCATCAATATTTTTTCTGGTCTCCATGTGTACACTGAATTAAACAAAAAAGGCAAAGTTCGGAAGTCTTAAGGAAAAGCAGAGTGTGTGGTGTTAATATGGTATGGCTGCATCGCAGTGCTTGACACTAACTTTTCCGCTTACCAGCCATTTTGGCTAGTGGTTTTCCTGACTCACTAGCCATTGGGCCTTTTCACTAGCCATAATTTTCTTAACCATCATAGCAGCTTTAATTAATTAGGTCTATATAATAGACTGTAGGCCCTAATAATGTAATGTAGGCTAATATAATATAATATAATATAGGCCTAATATAATATAATAGGCCTATAATATAATATAATATAATATAATATAATGTAATATAATATAATACAGTATAATATAATATGCTATAGGGCCTAATAATTAGAATTGTTAGGCCTATCAAGTGGTCCATGCATGCATGCTATGCAAAGAACAGATTTACTGATCTGAGGAATGGCATAGCCTATAGTAGGCCTATATTTACCATGCAGAAACACCAAGCACGGTGTTGTGGAAGGGCACAAATGTAAGCTACACGAGGGCAAAATATTTTCGTCTTTAATCTGGAGGGACTTCTTCATATCATATATATATCTCTGTGGAGTTCGCCATCCAAATTGATGCGCAAAGTAGATAGCCAAGAGAGAAGGTCAAGAGAGATTGCCAAGTTGGCCGGTCCTCGGTCATGGATGTGGAATAACACCTCTTCTGGAATATTTGCTTAAGTATCCACTAGAAAGCACACACAGATGCGGTAACTACAGAAGGGGCTACGACTTCCTTTCATTCCGTTTAATAGTGAGTTGTTTAAAATACAAACGGGCGAGACGGGCACCTGCGAAGGGACATACAATGGGATGCTTTTGTGCAGTCTGGAAGGCTACTACTGCGCGTTTTTTAAGAACGGTTTGACAGTCGGGAACAACAGCACAAGAAACATGGAGGAATATTAAGGTATGAAGACACAGGCAAATCAGAAAATAATTTAAACCAAACATTATTAATGCCGCATGTGTCCTTGTCTTATCACTGCGCTAATCAGTCTTGAGACTTTCACAAGAGTAAGACAGACTGACGTGTTTTCCTCTCACTTTGGTCATTTTAATGTCCACTACTACTAAGTATTGTACTAATGACAGATCGCAAAACAGGTCAGTTGAGATGAACGTCGCTACTTTATTTTCACGTGAAGGTTTCCAGTGACATTTCCAAAACGCACGCTGATGTCCCGGTAGCTCGCTGTCACTCCGCTTCGCAAGACTAGCTCTATCAGATTCCAATCCTGGCTTGCGTGAGACACAGGTGACACGTGACACAGGTGCTTCATGGGTATTGTAGGCTCGCGAAATCGCATTGTATTGCTTTTGTAGCAAAGACGGTCGGAAGAGAAAAACTACAAAATGCAGTGCCTCATCATTCAGAATAGTAACGGACCCGCCAGAATGGCTAGTGAACCTTCGGTATCTACTAGCCAACGCCGACTTTCACCCGCATTTGGCTACCTGGCGTGTGTTAGTGTTAAGCCCTGCTGCATCGACACTACACTGCGATGTGCTGAATGTTTTTTGTTACAGATCATTAATTGCTGCTACAGCAAGAGTGCAGGGCAGCGGTATCTTCATGAGTTTCCAAAGGACAGTGTAACCTGTGTTGAAGGAAATGAGATACCTTGCCACATAAAGAATAGGGGGGGGGGGCATTTCTCAACACTGTCGTTTTTAACTATGTTAATAACTTTGTTGGTTGCACTGCAGTTTGCCACTGTCCACCAAATTAGTTGCTAACTGATTAGCAATGACGATAAACGGGGTCCAGACCTACTAGCATTATCCCACCTACTGAGGAACATGCATACGGTACTATGGCAACTGAATGTAACCAAAGAGAAGCCAATACGAAAAGAGGCAAAGGGGTCATTTCACGTGAAATCAGACACTTTGGGACCCGACCGACCCGGATTTCGATCATACTTGGTATGCCTTTTCAGTAGTAAGGTAGCACCCCAGAACTGCATTGGTTTGAATCTGACACTAATATTAAGGGAGAAACAGACTAGGAAAGGTTCACATTTTAGGGTAGGACACTATACATTCAGCCTTGAATATATCAGTCAGTGTTAGTCACAAAAAGATGCCTTTGGTATTGTTTGAAAGCTCTTTTCTGGCTCTACATATTACACAATCAGCTTGGAATACAACAACTCTCAGAATATGAATTATGATAAATTGAAAAATTAAAAATCGAATATCTAAAAAAATTATATTTTAAAATGGCCAGTTCCTTGTCCAAACGTAGCCGGCAATGTCATTAGCAACACCTCAAATGCTGGTGTTCGGTTCTTTATTCATTTCAGAGAGAATTTGACTCACAAATATGGCATCATACAGACCACTTACTAATAATATGGTAATACCATAGAAGCATCACATGACAAAACAAAAACAAAACGAAAATGGTCAGTTTCCATGGTCCCAGGTTTCAGAAACTAAGGCAGATGTCCATTTATACACACCAAATGATGATATGTGAATGTTTGAACATTCCTTCTCTGTGTACCTGTGTCATCTTCCCTTTACCGTACTTTAAAGAGATAATCAATGGCTACACTCTCATTTTGTACTCTACCAGTGCATTTGAAGCAGCAGCTGTCTTTTGTAGATAATGTATAAGTACGTCCCGTTGCAGTTAGGTTCCACTACCAGAAGCACATCCTGATGATCCATGACAAGTCTATCTGGTCTGAAGGGAAAAGTGAAGGATGGAGATGGTCCATGAGGATGCAGGAAGTTCAGTTTCACCTCTCCAGTGCTCAGCATACATTCCTCAACACATGCTAGCCACCAGTTGCCATCATATACAGCTACAACATACCCTTTGATGCTTGAAAATATAACACATTCCTTTACTGAGCTCACTCTTTCAACTCCTTCTCTGAATGCGGAAAATGGCCTAATGTCCATTGACAATGGGCAGAAGTTGAGTACCTGGAATAGTTCTTGCAGATTCAAACCTCTTCAACAGGTTCTCAGCTTCATGATGGCGCATCTCTCTCAAGAACATCCATTGCCAGTTTGCCACAACAGAGATGTACCATCATGAAGCTGAGAACCTGTTGAAAAGGTTGGAATCTGCAAGAACTATTGCAGGTACTCAAAAACTACACAGCTTCTGTCCATTGTCCAATGGACACAGTGGAAGTTAGACCATTTTCAGCATTCAGAGAAGGCAGAGTTGAAAGAGTGAGCTCAGTAAAGGAATGTGTTACATTTTCAAGCATCAAAGGGTATGTTGTAGCTGTATATGATGGCAACTGGTGGCTAGCATGTGTTGAGGAATGTATGCCGAGCACTGGAGAGGTGAAACTGAACTTCTTGCATCCTCATGGACCATCTCCATCCTTCACTTTTCCCTTCAGACCAGATAGACTTGTCATGGATCATCAGGATGTGCTTCTGGTAGTGGAACCTATAACTGCAACGGGACGTACTTATACATTATCTACAAAAGACACAGCTGCTGCTTCAAATGCACTGGTAGAGTACAAAATGAGAGTGTAGCCATTGATTATCTCTTTAAAGTACGGTAGCCAATTCACATATCATCATTTGGTGTGTATAAATGGACATCTGCCTTAGTTTCTGAAACCTGGGACCATGGAAACTGACCATTTTTGTTTTGTTTTTGTTTTGTCATGTGATGCTACTATGGTATTACCATATTATTAGTAAGTGGTCTGTATGATGCCATATTTGTGAGTCAAATTCTCTCTGAAATGAATAAAGAACCGAACACCAGCATTTGAGGTGTTGCTAATGACATTGCCGGCTACGTTTGGACAAGGAACTGGCCATTTTAAAATATAGTTTTTTTAGATATTCAATTTAAAATTTTTCAATTTATCATAATTCATATTCTGAGAGTTGTTGTATTCCAAGCTGATTGTGTAATATGTAGAGCCAGAAAAGAGCTTTCAAACAATACCACAGGCATCTTTTTGTGACTAACACTGACTGATATATTTAAGGCTGAATGTATAGTGTCCTGCCCTCACATGTGAACCTTTCCTAGTCTGTTTCTCCCTTAATATTAGTGTCAGATTCAAACCAATGCAGTTCTGGGGTGCTACCTTGCTACTAAAAAGGCACACCAAGTATGATTGAAATCCGGGTCGGTCGGGTCCCAAAGTGTCTGATTTCACGTGAAATGACCCAAAGGTGACAAGAAGTAGAGTACATAGAAACCATAGGTCAGAAGGAAGGAAGAATGAAATTAGCGAAGAGAGAAGGTTGAAACAGACAGAAGCTAGTGTAGGGCAAGATTGACAAAACATGACAGCCAAAAGTGCTTATAACGACCCTTATAATACTGCACACTTCAATGCATGTAAAACAGAACTATGATGTAATTTAGCACAACATTTTTATGCAAAGATACTAGCTCACATGCCACATACAGTACAGCTGATTAAATTCTCTGCTCACATTCAATTATCTCAAATACTGCTGACCTTTACATAAGATCAAACCTAAGCACTATGTCAAACAAATTATTCTTTACCTTGTGTCCTTTTGCAATTATTTCACAACTGAACCGTTTCCATTAATATTTTATTTGAGGCCCATCTCTCATTTAAATTGCTACTATATTACAGTTTTTCAATTTCAGCCATTATTTGGATAAAATAAGTGGTTAGATATGGTTGAGCAATTGACAGGCGGCACTAGAAGCAGCCCTAATTCGCCTTTTAGCCCGTTCGACCTAGCTAAATGCATGATAAGTGTTGTGCAATTCAGCCCAACCCATCCCAGCCTCAGCAACAGCTTGCGCATGCTATCTCTGTCAGTCCCCAGCCCACATTCAGACACAGACACAGACACACACACACACATAAAAACACACACACTCACACACACACACACACACATAAAAACACACACACTCACACACACACACACACACACACACACACACACACACACACACACACACACACACACACACACACACACACACACACACACACACACACACACACAAAGCATGACAACGTGCGACACAAAAGCAACCATATTGGCTTTACTTAACTACATTAGGCGGGAACACAGATTGACAGCGTCTCAGTGGCACCCCCACCCCCCTGCCCCAACCCCAACCCCCCTCTTCCTCCCCCCCTCCCACATCAAATAACACAAAGCAAATAGCACTGAATGGGGTCCCCACATCCAGGGGAATTGGAGATTGAAAAACAATTTTAGAGTAATAAGTGGAAGCAACTGAATCGAATGAAAATGCAAATGGGGTGGAGGTCTCAAGTAGGCTGGCGGGCGGGCGGGCGGTGGAGAGAGGGAGAGCAAGCGGCCCCCGCCCCGTTGCCCAGCCCCATGCCCATATCTGCAATCAGTGCATTAGGCATATCAGATCATGACAGAAATACTCATGCACTCATATGCTATACACAACACTGCCAATCAACTGTGGGGGTGGAGGTGGTGGCGGCGTTCTGTGTTGCTGGGTGATACAGACATCAGTACAAAGTAGTTATTTTGAAAAAAAAAATACTACAGATTTGCTATTAGGTAATTTGCTTTTCCTTACAAATTGATTCCGCATGAGCCTTCACATAGGAGGGTAAGACTTTTTTAAGATTTTCATATTGTGAAGGGTGCTGTGACACAAACCGCTAAGGCACCTATCCATATGCTCAGGGGGACCCAGGTTCGAATCCGCCTTGGATCATAACCCTACCCTACCCCATCTGTCGACACAGCCAAAAGAGCCAATCGTCAATCGTAGTCATGACACTCCATCATATTGACACACTTCTATTTCACACAGCCTGCCACCATTACACCTTATTCTTGGTGCAACAGTCAGTAAAACCATTTGCTTCATGACCAATGACAACAACATCCCCAACCTCATATTCAGACAATCATTCCACCCCCCCCCTCCCCCCCACACACACACACAGACACACACACACACACACACACACAAACGAGTTGAGAGTAAACACAGAGCATCAGGACCAATTAGCTGATGACGAGCAAAATGGTGTCGTGAGAGAGAACCAGGCAGCTCGTTTAATTAAGCATGTAAACGTCACCACTGAGAAACGGAAATAGGAGATGAACTTAGCAGCAAGGAGAAAAAGAAGGCCGCAACATACACACACGTGTGCACTCACACAAACACACACACACACACACACACGAAGGCACACAAACGCAACTCAAACACTTTACTTATGTGTAAAACACACACACACACAGACACACACACACACACACACACACACACACACACACACACACACACACACACAGACACACACACACACACACACACACCAGGGGCGGAGTGGGGGGACTTTTCCTACCGGGAGAATTTTCCCCTTGGCGGCCCTTTAAAAAAACAAAAACAAAGCGAACAACGTGGTTTCCTAACCAAAAACACAAAAACCACGAAATCTGCAGTCGTACTACATGTGGACATTAGTGTTGTCAAAATATCAACCTGAAGTGGAAGATTGTAGCCTACACCTTGATGAAATGCACAGCCAGTGGTGTAGTCTAGGCCCTACATAAAACGCAGGTAGGACTATACGCAGCCATTTCAAAATTTCAGGGATTACAGTATTCCCACTCAAAATTGATTGATCCATTATTTAGAATAGCACAAATATATACAGTATACCCACATCATAAAATGCTCAAATATACAGTATACCCACTTCAAAAAGTAGACTACACCACTGCAGCCATCATCACAGTCCAAAGCAATAGAACTAGTTGCAGGTTAGGATACATCAGGCTACTGTTCCATGCAAATGTGCACTCCACTGTCATTTTGACAGTTTGTAGGCCTATTGAATTATCGTTTAAGGAGGACAGGACGAGCACGGGCACAAAGTTTTGAGTGTGGGGATTTTTAGAAGAGTAGGCTATAGCTTACAAAAAGTCTGTCTACATTGTGCATTAAACCCACCATTCAGCAAATAAGCCAAACCTAGCTACTTCAAAGCACAACCATAAGTCAACAAAATGTATTAACCGGTGTAGGCCTACCTTAAAACGCTGTCTTCGTTGCAGTAAATGTCTTTGTTTCTTGCAATCACTGCACTTTTATCCACAGTTTAGTCTACACACCCAGCACTGGTCACATCAGAATCTTGTGTGGTAATTATTTTGTTCCATTTATTCAGACATTACATTGGCTACATTCTAAATGTGCCATATATAAATATATGTATGATAATAATATTATTTCGAGTATGAGGAGATATACCGGACCAGTAGTTCTAACAAATCAATGCCATCAAAACAAAACTGCGTCTGTTAGCTGCAGTTCTCTTCCTTACCACTTGGTGGAGTCTGTTCGTAACCCAAGTCAATAACCACAGAGCAAGTGAATCTGGGCTGGCAGACTCTAAACTGTAACAGTCATATGGAAATCGGAAAATAAATCATAACTTATTAATATTTCCATCCTTTGGTAACCAATATAAATAGCACAGGTTCTTCAAATACTGAAAACGAAACTGTGTCACTAAGATCTAGTAAACTTCCGCGATCTACGGTGTATGGAAATTATCACACTGGACGAAAAAAGGGATTTCTGGATGAATGGGTCACCTTACATTGCCACAAACTGACCACAAAAGCCCCAGCATTTGCGGCTCCCCCATGCCCCCCTTCCCTCCCCTACGTATGAGAGCCTTTAATATGTAAATGCCAGTGATCAGATCGGCCAGTCGGCCAGTGATGCCTGATCACTGGTATTTACATATTAAAGGCTCTCCTACGTAGGGGAGGGAAGGGGCGCATGGGGGAGCCGCAAATGCTGGGGCTTTTGTGGTCAGTTTGTGGCAATTTAAAGTGACCAATTCATCCAGAAATCCCTCTTTTCGTGCAGTGTCAGTAGAGTAGGGGTGTGGCCAATTTACTGTTTGACACCGTCAGTGAGGTATTGCCGTCTGGTACACCGTATAAATACCGGCTAGTCAAGTTAATTCACATATGGCACTGTGGAAAGTAGGAAACCAGCGATTGTCAAGATATTCAGGAGATTTCAGGGCCGGTTGAGAACGCACAGGGGCCGCTTTGTTACGTTTCACGGCCGCGGCCCACCGGGACAAGTCCCAGATCTCCCGATGGCCACTCCGCGCCTGACACACACACACAAGCGCAAACAGACAGTCAAATGGCCGGCCATCACCCCTGTCCCAGGCTGGCAGTTGGCAGCAGGAAGCCGGCTGCATCTGGCTGCCCACGAGGCCCCTGGCACCCAGATAACAGGCACCTGTGTCTGTGTCTGTCTCCCTTACAAACACCAGGCCATGGAGGAAGCATACACATACACACACACACACACACACACACACACACACACACACACACACACACACACACAAATCAAAAATAAAAAAGTCATAAACACAAACAAACATGCACACACACACACAAACAAAAACACAAAAATGTCATAAACATAAACACACACGCACTCGCACGCACGCACGCACGCACACACACACACACACACACACACACACACACACACACACACACATACACACACAAATACAAAATAAAAAAGACATAAACACAAACAAACATGCACACACACACACAAACAAAAACACAAAAACGTCATAAACATAAACACACACGCACTCGCACGCACGAACGCACGCACACAAACACACGTAAACATAACCAACAGAGCAAGCCTCTGGGCATGCAACTCTATTTTATAAACAATGCCCTAATTACAACATTTATAACCTATCCACTTCCAACATCACGTCTCTCCCGCCCACCAAAACGTACACACAGACACACACATACACGCACACACGCACATGCACACGCACACACACACACACACGCGCACACGCACACGCACACACACACCTTCACCACCACCAAAAGCCTTCACCCTCACGCTCACCCCCACCTTCATCCCAACCCCCTCCTCCTCCCCCTCCACAACCCCCTCCACCACCCCCCTACCCCGGGCCCACAGCTCTGCATGTGCAATCGAATTTGGCCCAACTTAAGGGCTGCGCTGGCATGAAAAGACTATTTGATTAGAGCAGCAGTTGTTTCATTTGTGGCGGAGCAGATTGCGGCGCATCTCTATACGCTGGCCAATCTGTATTCATTACGGCGGGGGAAGGATGATCCATGCTCTGACTCGCCATTGATCATTTTATGCAGATTCATCGGGCGCCCGTGCAAGGCAAGGCAAATGCAGCTTCGCACACGAAGGCAATGCAACGCAACGCAAACGCGAACGCTCACACACATGGTCCAGGATCGCATCACCGCATCTCCATAAACACCACGCATATGCACGCATCAACATTCACACACATACACACACACAGTCACACAGTCACATGCACACACTCACACACACACACACACACATGCCGTAAACACGAAGACATAGATAGGCTCATACACGAGGGCACACACACACACACACACACACACACACACACACACACACACACACACACACACACACACACACACACACACACA
The DNA here is from genome assembly GCF_034702125.1 of Engraulis encrasicolus. Taxonomy (NCBI): domain Eukaryota; kingdom Metazoa; phylum Chordata; class Actinopteri; order Clupeiformes; family Engraulidae; genus Engraulis; species Engraulis encrasicolus. The sequence continues at coordinate 42,741,063 of NC_085862.1, read as the reverse complement.
CACACACACACACACACACACAAGTGTGGACACACATGAGGGGACACACACGCACACACATCAGGCATTAAACACACACACACACACACACACACAAACACATTCTCCATCACACACACACTTACACACACACACATCCACACTCATCCATACATGCATGCATGTGCTATCACACACAGGCGCACACATACGAAATAACACAAATATTCATTTTTCATCCGAACACATACACACATCCAAACCTATTCCTAACCCAGCATATCTATTTCCAGGGCCAATCCCAACCTTTCAACAACTCCAGAAGGGGTCCCGGCAAGACGTTCCCTCAGCCTGCAAACCAACCAATGGAATGCCTTTCTGAGAAGCCAGTCACATGATTCTTCTTTCGCTCGAAATGGGAAGATGAGTGTGATTCGGCACCATTTTAATGTATATCAATGGGCTCTGTAAGCCCACCTGATCTGGACAATGCAGTCACACTTCTTTTCTTTTGACTGTGCGCTCTGTGTGTGTGTGTGTGTGTGTGTGTGTGTGTGTGTGTGTGTGTGTGTGTGTGTGTGTGTGTGTGTGTGTGTGTGTGTGTGTGTGTGTGTGTGTGTGTGTGTGTGTGTGTGTTACAGTGCAGTGGATGTGGATTTAAATTCGTCTGATGGGTGCATCTTTG
>NC_085862.1:42730337-42737804 GCF_034702125.1 Engraulis encrasicolus | reverse complement strand
ATAAGTGGTAAACAATCGTTTTATTATTGTTTAATAAGCCTTAATAGTAGTACTACAGATAAACTACAAACCATTAGTTAACCACTTATAGTGTTATAGAAAGTGTTTTAGTTATATGTCTACTAATGCATTATTACATACAAAACATGTTTAGTAAGTGGTAAACAATCGTTTTATTATTGTTTAATAAGCCTTAATAATAGTATTATAGATGCACTACAAACCTTTAGTTAACCACTTATAGCGGAAGGTTATTGTAAAGTGTTACCCAAATTTAATATCACGATAACGATCTATATATCGTCATATTGCCCAGGCCTACACACACACACACACACACACACACACACACACACAGAGGGAGTGTGCGAGCATGCAAGGACACAAACACACACAAATTCGAGCAAGTGATCATTTCTGTCAATGTGTGTGTGTGTGTGTGTGTGTGTGTGTGTGTGTGTGTGTGTGTGTGTGTGTGTGTGTGTGTGTGTGTGTGTGTGTGTGTGTGTGTGTGTGAGAGAGAGAGAGAGAGAGAGAGAGAGAGAGAGAGAGAGAGAGAGAGAGAGAGAGAGAGACAGAGACAGAGACAGAGAAAGAAAGAAAGACGGACAGAAAGATACACTAAGAAAGAGACAGACAGAGTAGCACACAAAGACACTACAACACAGACACTTATAGCACATTTGTTCACAAACCTAGACGCATAGCAACATATTGTAACTGAAAAGATTGTCTTTTGAAGCACAGTTTACATAGCCATGCACACACACACACACACACACACACACACACACACACACACACACACACACACACACACACACACACACACACACACACACACGCACATACACAAACAACCACGCACGCACGCACGCACGCTCTCTCTCTCTCTCTCTCTCTCTCTCAAATTCAAATTCAAATTCAAATTCAAATTGTGCTTTATTAGCATGACTGTAATGATACAATGTTGCCAAAGCATACAGATAACAAAACAAAAGTGTGAACATTTGAACATTTACAGAAGATCTGTTTGCGTGTGTGTGTGTGTGTGTGTGTGTGTGTGTGTGTGTGTGTGTGTGTGTGTGTGTGTGTGTGTGTGTGTGTGTGTGTGTGTGTGTGCATGTGCGTGTGAGTGTGAGTGTGTATGTGTGCGTGTGTGTGTGCATGAATATGGACAGGCATGTGGGGGTGCAAGGGTGTGTTGCTGTGTGTATGTATTATTATTATTACATTTTTTACACTATACATTTTTACATTTGTATATTACTGTGGCTGGAGTCCCTCATTTTGTGGCATGCAAGCACATATTGTGCGGCAAGATCTGGTGAGAGTCCTTCGCCAAGTATAATCGCCATCCTTTCCGCTTCTGGGAGGCGTTCGAAATTTGGGTATATATTTTGGAATTTGGGGAAGAAGATTTTCCTCACATCCTCATATTTCTTGCAGTATAGCAGAAAGTGCACCTCTGTCTCAACCCTCTCTGCTTCACAGTGACCACATATCCTTTTGTCTTTGGGTAGCCATGTTTTTCTTTGTCTCCCTGTCTCTATCGCGAGAGTGTGGTCACTGAGCCTGTACTTGGTCAGGATTTGCCTCTGCTTCGTATCTCTGACAGAGATGAGATACTCTGCCAATTTATATTCTCTATTTAGGGTCAGGTAGGCATTCATTCTGCTTTGGTTAGTAGTTTGTTTTGTCCAATGTTCCAAGTAGTCTTCTTTTCTTTCGTTCATAATTTTGTTGACACTAATTGAGGTTTGGGAAGCAGTGCTGGGCTGAGCTTTGTTTGTGTTAGTTAGCTTCAGTACCAGCTGGTTTAGAGGACTCTTTTCAGGGTTCATCTCTTGGATTTTCAATGCCTCAAACTGGAGTGCATTGTTTGGGACTTGCGTTTAGATGCATCCAGAATTTTAGGGATCTTTTCTGAATTGTTAGAGCTAATGGGAAGCGGCCTAATTCAGCCCTACATGCATTATTGGGTGTTTTGGGTCGTACTTTCAAAATATATCTACAAAACTCTGCATGTAGGGACTCAGTTGGATGTTTGTCCCACTTTGTGTAGTCGTGCATACTGACTGGACCCCAGATCTCGCTCCCATACAGTGCAATGGGCTGTATTACACTGTCAAATATTTTGCACCAGATTGTAACTGGGATGGTTATATTATGGAATTTTCGTTTGATGGCATACAGTGCCCTACGGGCTTTTTGTTTTAGTGCATTCATAGCCAGGCTGAAACTTCCGGATGCAGTAATTACAAGACCAAGGTAAGTGTAATGCATTGTATGGTCTAGGGTGGTGCTACCTAGGCTGAACCTGTATCTGTGTTCCTGACACCTGGGTTTCTTTTGGAAAATCATAATTTTGGTCTTGATTGGGTTTACTGCCAGGGCCCAGGTCTGGCAATATTGCTCTAACTGATCAAGGAGCTGTTGTAGACCCTGTTCTGTGGGTGAAAGCAGCACCAAGTCATCAGCAAAGAGCAGACATTTGACCTCTGTTTCTTGGAGCTGAAGTCCAGGGGCTGCAGACTGTTCCAACTGCATCGCTAACTGGTTAATATAAATGTTGAACAATGTTTGGACTCAGACTGCAGCCCTGTCTCACTCCTTTATGCTGTGGGAAGAATTCTGTTCGTTTTTCTCCAATTTTGATACTAAATTTACAATTTGAGTACATCGATTTAATTGTGTCATACATTTTACCCCCTACACCACATTGTAAAAGTCTGTAATATAATCCATTATGCCAGATACTGTCAAATGCAGTTTTGAAGTCTACAAAGCATGCAAATATCTTTCCATTTTTTTTGTCTTTTACATGTTTATTAATTAGGGTGTGCAGGGTGTAAACGTGATCTGTTGTACGGTGGTTTTTGAGAAAGCCAATTTGACTATTGCTCAGGGTATTGTGCTCATGAAGGAAGGTCTGGATTCTGTCATTTAGAATGCAACTAAATACCTTCCCCAGGTTGCTGTTCACACATATACCTCTATAATTGCTGGGGTCTAATTTATCTCCAGTTTTGTAAATTGGTGTAATAATCCCTTTATTCCAGGTGTCAGGAAAACAGCCAGATGTAAGGATGTGATTGAACAGTTTGAGCACAGCAGTTTTGAAGCACTGGAGAGCTGTATTTCAGCATTTCAGGTCTGATATTATCGTGCCCACATGCTTTTCTTTGTTTTAGTGAATTTAATTTTTGTGTCAATTCCTCTCTTGATATAGGATAATCAAGGGGGTTTTGGTTGTTTTTGATAATGGATTCCAGATTTTGAAGATGCTTGTTTATATTTTCCTGTGGTGGTTTTACTTGTATTTCATCGTATAGATTTTTAAAAATGTTCTGTCCATATTTTAGCATTTTGGATTGGTGGGCCTGACTTTTCTTTGGTGTTCAAACTGTTTCCATGTCTCCCAGAACTCGTTAGTATGGATGGAATTTTCAATTTGGTATAATATTTGGTTAGTGTGGTTTATTTTCTTTTTATTTATTGTATGTTTATAATTTTTTAATGTTTCGCAGTATTTAGCCCTAAGTGTTGTGTTGTTAGGCTGGTGGTGTTTCAAGTTTGACAGTTGTCTGAGCTGTTTTCTGATGTTTCTGCATTCAGAGTCAAACCAGTCATGGTCACGTGTTTTCTCTTTTCTTTTTGCCTTCTTTTCCAATTCGGCCATGTGAGCTACCTTGTGAAGAATTACATTCAGCTCATGCACGGCTATGTTTACACCTAATGCAGTTTTTGGGAATTCTTTGTTTATGAAGTTAGTAATCTGTTGAATAATTTCAGGTGAATTTAATGCTTGAGTAAACTTCTCTGGGCTATCAGAAGTCCATCTGTAGGTCGGATTAAGTTTGTACAGATTGCTAGACTCTGTGGGTCTCTTTAATTTCTGATAGCCTTTTCAGATATACATTAATTTGACTGTGGTCGGAGAGAGGAGTTTGGTTCCTGATGGTGAATGCATTGAAGGAGGAGGGGTCCATGTCAGTCAGTGCATAGTCAACTGCACTGCTTCCAAGAGATGAACAGCATGTGAACCTCCCCAAAGAGTCTCCTTTTATCCTGCCATTAAGAATGTACACGCCTAGGGCTTGACAGAGGTGCAATAACTCTCTACCAGTTTTGTTTACCACAGTGTCTAGGTTGGTTCGCGGAGTGAGGTATGGTGTGGCATAGGGGGTGTCTCTTCCAAACACATGTATGTTGCCTTGTGGGTCAATATGATCAGGCTCATCCCCGGTTCTTGCATTGAAATCTCCACAAAGTAAAACATTTCCCTGTGCCTGGAAATGGCTTGTTTCTTGTTTTAGTGTGTGAATTATTGTTTCTTCGAAATAGGGTGAGTCTGATGGGGGGATATATATTGCACAGAGATAAACATTCTGTTTTGAGATGCCAATTTTGCTCATTTTTATCCAGCAGTAGTTTTTTTCTATTTTGATAACAGACACATATTTGGCAAGGTTCTCCCTGTACCACACCAACAGTCCTCCTGAGGTTTCTTCCGCATTTTTACTCCTTTTGTTTTGCTTGAGGGCACTATTATTTCCCCAAATCCAGGTGGGCACCCAGTTTGTGTGTCCTTGCCACACCATGTTTCTGTTAAAATCAGGATATCTATATTAACTATGGATTTTAAGAAATCAGGATCCCTACTCTTAAGGCCAAAGGCTGAAGAGTAGAGACCCTGTATGTTCCAGCAGCTGATGACAAGTGATGAGCACATATTGTATAGTTTGATTGGACCATTATGAAACCAGTTTAAAAAAAAAAAACATACTATGAGAGAACTATGAGGTTAATTATGTTATACTCTAGGAAATGTTTTTTTTTTCTTTCTTTCTTTTTTCCCTAGTGGCATTACATTCTAGAGACCAATAGCATTGTACTAACTGTACTGTACTAACTGAACAATACCATTCACTAAGCAAAAGATAATATCAATAAAGAGGAACATTTTTCTTGTCTTTCTTTCTTTTTCGCAGGTTTTTTTTTTTTTTTTTCCTGCAGTTATTGAGTCAGTAGGGTCCTGCAAAGGAAGTGCAGCATCTCCTTTATCTCACCTAGTTCGCTCTTCTCTGGTGGGCCGGGCTGGGCCTTGGGGGAGGGGGGAGTTGGGTCCGCCTGTTGTGCTGCTGCTGCTGCTGCTGCTGCATAATTGTGGGGTTGAACCCGTACATTGGCAGGTGGGGAATGGCCTTGATGCACGGAGGGGCTGGGCTGTAGTTCCATGGGGGGGAAGAGGCCCAGGCTATGTTCTGTTGAGGCCTGGTAGGGGGGCAGTGGGTGATGCCTGGAGTGTGGAGGGGTCTGGGGCAGGGCATGGGGCGGGGCGGGGGGCAGGGCATGGGGCGGGGCGGGGGCAGGGCATGGGGCGGGGCGGGGGCAGGGCATGGGACGGAGTGTGGGGTGGGTTGTGGGGCGTGGTGTGGGGCGGGCATGGGACTGGGCATGGGGGCTGGTTGTGGGTTGGGGTGGGGCCGTGGGGGAAAAGTGGCGTGTGTGTTGGCAGTGGTGTGGTTGCGGCCAAGGGCTGCATCCTTGAGGGCCTTTGCCAACAGCCGCACACCGTTCTCATGGAGATGGATTCCATCGTACATGTCGCGAAGACTGATGAAGGGGTTATGTGCCAGGTGTACGTTGGAGAGGGTAGCACATTTTCTGCTGACTTCTGCGTTGATCCCGTTGATGATGTGCAGGGCTGTGTCGTGGCGTGGAAGCAGTGTTGAAATCACAATGCGTGAACTTGGAAAGTCCACGCTGGCTCGCTCCGCCATTCTCTTCATTGCTCCCGCAGTGCCTCCTTTCAGTGAATGGAGGTCATTGGTGCCAGTATGAATGATGATGCACTGGGGGTCACCAATGACTTCTCTCTTCAGGAGTTGCTGTGCGTGTTCTGTTGTACTGCAGGCCCTCATCGTCACCCTGTGTTTGGGGAAAAGCCGCTGTGTGTCCAGGAATCGCCGGTTTGAGTCCATGAGGATGGCGATGCGCTGTCTTCCCTCTTCGCGGTCCAAGGCTGGCGCTGGAGGGGGGCTGGGGGGACTGGCTGACGTTGGCTGTGACGGTGGCTGTGAAGAGGGAGGAGGCACCTCAGCTGTGCTGGGCAGGGGGGGCAAGCGGTTGGAAGTCTGGTGCTGAAGTTCCTGCAGCTGCAGTGAGAAAGCTCTGTCTCTGTTGGTATTGTCGTCCTTCATTTTTGCTATCTGTGCCCGAAGACTGTGGCTTTCCTCCTGCACTTGTTTCAGAATCTGTCTGAGCTCTGTGATGGTGTTACTGCTCTCTCTTTTAAGTTTTTGGATCTCATCTCTGAGTTGTTGTATAGTGCCGTCATCTCCCATGTTGCTATGTATGTATTCTTTAAATTGTGTGTAATCTGACTCAAGATTAGCCAGACTTTCTGCTAGTTTCCTGTTAAAAGGAAGCAATGGTGAGGCTGGCATATGTGGGCAGAGATCAGTCTCCTCCTCCTCCTCTTCCTCCACGGAATTCAGTACAGAGGTGGCAACATAGTTCTGTTTTTCAACATTGCATCTTAGTGCAGGAAAGTCCTTTGAGAAGGATATCAGATGTTCCTCATTTCCCTGAATCAGCACGGTCCCCTTTGTGTAGTATGTGATTGTAAGTACTGGGTCCTCTGTGTCTAATGTATGGTCTTGACAACAGATCAATCGTCCTCCTCTCCCTATCCCCTCTCTCACTACGTGTGGAAAGTGAGCATACAGACAGGACCTCCACAATGATACATTTACTGTCTGAAATATTAAGTTATTTAGAGTCTTTTTTCCATTTATTTGGGCATAGTCTGCATATAATTGATGAAGGTTGTCCCTGAGAACTTTGTCCTTGTGTTTCTTTCTTGCTGTATTGGATTTGAGGTGGGCTGGGTATTGAATTGCGTTGTAGTTGTTGTTAAACGTCGTCATGGCAACAGGCTTAGACAGCAACTGGCTTGACTAGCGGCTAATCGCGATTAGCAATGCTAACGTTAGCGATTAGCAATTCTTGCCTCACTTAACAAAGTGTGGGGATAAACTAAGGTTGTTAACTAATTCACTGTTGAAGTTTGATATAACTTTTTCTTTGTATCAATGAGTTATTTCTGTTAAGTCCAGTAGTGTTGGTGGCATAGCCTGGTTGTCTTACTAGCTTAGCTGTAGCTTTGTCCTCTGGTAAACGGTTGGAAGTAGTGTCTGTTGCTGTTGTTGTTGTGGTGGTGGTGGTCCTCTTCAAAGTTTTTGTTTTGATTGTTGTTGTTGATAGTTTTTTCTTTTTTTTTTAGGAGAAAATGGTTCTCATGCCTTCATATTGTTCTTCTAATCAATGTTTTTGATAAATCACGTCATTTTGGTCCAAAAAAAAAGTAATATTCAGGAGCTCATTTTGCCTTGACTGGCTTAGAATCTTAGAATCTCTCTCTCTCTCTCTCTCTCTCTCTCTCTCTCTCTCTCTCTCTCT
>NC_085862.1:42667837-42717837 GCF_034702125.1 Engraulis encrasicolus | reverse complement strand
AATGAAGTAATGAAGACACACTGGATGTGTAGCTGCTGCTGCTACTGACGACCAGCAGATGCGGATGGGAGACTAACCCTGTCGCTACACTCTCCCAGTACACGCGCACCTACCCACCCACTCACACACACACACACACACACACACACACACACACACACACCCGTCCCAGTCCGTGCACACACACACACACACACATACACAGACACGCAGACTCACAGACACACACACACACACACACACACACACACACACACACACACACACACACACACACACACACACACACACACACACACACACACACACACACACACACACACACACACACACACACACACACATACACACACACGAGCAAAGAAACTCACCAACCATTGACACATGCACATATAAACATCCAGATTGAAAGAGGGCAGACCTGAAGGGCATGGGGAGGGAAGTGGGAATGGTGAAAAGGGGAGGAGCACTGTCAACTCAAACACAGCGCAGGTGACAAGCTGGACAGATTCGGACGTCTGTTTGCGGTCGCTGTCTCTGTCAAGGCACAACAACATCACGACGCCACTGATGTGCCCGACCCTTGCATACAGGTGCTCAACATACATGTCAATCTTCTCGGCGTAAGAGGTTTCAACATTTGAGAAAAAAAAACAGAATTCCACAGAAATGAAACAGGATTGAATCATCTTTGTCACATCTTGATTGAATTAAATTGGAAATATCCTAAAACTGTGCATTTATTTTTTGATTACAGCAGTATAGGAACATTTACATTAACATGTCATGAGAGAATAAAGACAAAATAAAAACAGTTAGCATAAGGATAAAATCTCAGGCCAACACCTATATTGGAATGTGTAAATGGATAACGTTTTCTGGTGAGTGTGTTTATTCTAAGTTTCTAGCAATATTAACCTATTTGTGTGGATGTTCTGCACTAGTTGGCTTTAAAGCACAGACACAGGTCACTGCCTGTTGTTTTCAGCAGCTAATCCAGTGTAACATGACAGTTTCAATATCAGATATGTTCACAACCCCACGATAAACCCCTTAAAAAAGTGTTACAATAATGTCCCACCGTCACAAGCTATGACAACCATCGAGTATGAAACCAAGCTTCTGAAAACAACACCACCCCCAAAAAAATATTTTAAAAAATCTGAAAGCCTCTTCATCACTATGTGAATACATAGCAATACAAAAACAAAACAGCCAGGTACTGTTGGCACTGACAGAGCACTTACAGAGATAAAGCTGTCTTACCTAACACTTATTTTCTTCTCTGTCTTCCTAGTGGAGTGGTCAAAGATTGAGTTCAGACCTCTATTGTTTGGTCGTATTTGGAAGCTTATCTAGAGTTTAGGAACTTGCCAACTCTATTTATTTCTGTGCTATCCTTTAAAATAAAGCTTTAAACCTGTAGGATGTTTGTAATTCCTTTGTTTGTTTGTTTTTTTTGACATTGCTATTGTTGGTGTAGTTTGTATTCAAGGACTCAAGGTATGTATCTGTACTTTTCATAGTTTTTTTTTTCAATAGATTTTGGTTGTTTGTCTTTCTTCATCATCAATGTGATGTTTTACCGGGCGAATAGACCGGCCACGACGAGATTCTAGCGACAGAGAATCGCTGCTGTGCAGCCGGAGCAATACAAGCGATAGCTAGTGGTCATTCCTTGCTAGCCAGTTAGCACCTTACTTGGTAGACAATAGGTAATGGTTCATTTCCTGGTGACTTCGCGGTAGACCGGTAGGCTGTATTTACTGTATACCTGCTTCACTTCAAAACAGAACATTTAACACTGTGCGGTCCGGTTCTCGATTCTGATTGGCTGATAGCTGTGGTCAATCGAGCGTAAACCTACACCTTCCACCTGAAGATTCTATGCGCATCTAAGTTAGACCCAGCGCATCTACGTCGGTAATGAGAATATGTTACAGTTGGGGTAGGAAGAGCACATCTTTGCACCATCTGTGGTTGGGGTATCAGTGTGATTTCATTCCTGCAGTGTTTATCGCCTCTTGCTGAGTTTTTGTAGCGAAGTGTGTTTTCTGGCAGCGCGACTCACGCACGCACGCCGAGTAACGTTGCCGGGGTAACCACAATCACTTCCTCAACTTGTCGGTGATTAAATTAATTGTCATCAAAGCATTTTAAAGAATTTTGGTCAGCAATTAAGTGTAACAGTGTTAGATAAGCAATAAGCCACTTGAGTCAGTGGGTTATGCTCTATTGACATCATTGTGAGAACCAAACAAAGTACTGTAGAAAATGTAGTTAGCAGCTATAGTTTTGAAACACAGATTGGAAGAAGTTAACATTTTACTTCTCCCTCCAAACTTCCTACACATATACCGCACCCCACCCTTCACAGCTCCTCACCATCCACCCACCCACCCACCAGTAGCAGCAGTGGCGGCAGCGGCAGCCAGGTGAGGTGAGGTGAGGCGCTCCTCTGTGAGCGGGTGGGGCTGCCAGGCTGGCCATGCGGCAGCTAAGGGGAGCCTGAGCTAATTACAGACAGATGGAGTAACCACCACACTGTCACGGCACATCATCACCCCCGTCCCAGTCCGTGCACACACACACACACACATACACAGACACGCAGACGCACAGACACAGACACAGACACAGACACAGACACACACACACACAAATACACGTACACAACGACACACAAACACACACAAACACACGCACACAACGACACACACACACACACTAGTATACACACTCTTATACATACTCATACACATTATCTTTATCTATTTCTCTCTCTCAAAATCACTCTTTCACACACACACAAACACTTTTGCCTGCTGAGGGAAGAGAAGGGCTAATCTTGCCCACCCCAGCAACCCCTCACCCTCCCTACCCCCAGACACCCCTACCACTTCCACTCATTCCCCCTCCTTCCTCCCCACCAAATACTCCCTCATCCCCCGGAGGAGAGCCGAGCAGAGCCGCCATCCTCCCTCCACATCTCCCTCCGGATGGCACAGATCTCTCCCCACAAACCTCCTGCGGCCCCCAGACGCCTCCTCGCCATCTGATGGCCAGCGCTGAGAAGGAAGCCATTAAAAAAGAAAACAAACAAGCTCCTACTATCCTACACAGAGAGCAAGTGAAAGCCCGCTACGCATGAGGTGGCGTAGGATGACATAGCAGGGTGTAGTGGGTGGGATGGCGTCAGGGCTGGACTGGGGAAGGAATGGGGCCCGGGTACTTTTGGTTTAAAGGGGCCCCTCAAAATCATAATTAGCGGCGCAGAACTGACTCACCGGTGGGCCCCACACCCTTGTGGGCCCCTATTTTCAGAAATGTAAAAAAAAAAAACCTGAAAAAAGGGGCCCACGAGGGTGCAGGGCCCACTGGGAAATGCCCGCTATGCCAGATGGCCAATGCAGCCCTGGAGGGCGTTAAGTGGGGTAGGGCGGCATATCTTGGAAGGGATCCAAAGTGAGAGGTGTCGATTGTGCTTTATTTGGATGACACCTGACGTTTCCTTGTGTGCGCAAATGTGTGTTGTTGTTGTTGTTGCTACAGGAGTGGGCTGCGGTGGTCTCAGGGCCTAATGAGTGCTGGCGTTTCATTCCTACGCTTCTGGATGCAGAATGGAAATGCTTCTCGGGGCAAAATGAATATTGGCACTTTGGCTGATTGCAGCGGTAAAGGCACTCCGCAGCAGCAAGGCAACAATACTGCACAGGGTGGGGTGGAATAGGGCAGTGGCGGAACAATTGCACACAGGGCCTCAAGGCAAACCACCTACAGGGCCCCTCCATACAGCCTGCCATGGTCACAATAAGGCCCACAACACCAATACAGGAGGGCCCTGGGCCCCGGCTTGACGCCCTATAGCTCTGCCCCTGGAATACGGGCATAGCCCCCGAAGGGGGGTAGGTTGGAGCAGGGGTTGGGAGGGCTCAGTTGTCTCGGGCCTAGGGAGAGTGGGGAACAGGAATTGAGTCCCCATTACATTGTAAGTATTGAGAGGGGGGTCCCTTCAGATGATTTTGTCCTGGGCCCGGCAAAAGTTGTCGGTGCCCCTGTGTACAGGGATGGAGCTGGGATGCATGGATGGGTGCAATGAGGTAAGGAGTCTATCGCACACACAAAAATGAAATATAAATTTGGAAAGAAATTGTTGCAATGCAAGTGTGATAAAACAAAATGATAATCCATGATAATCAAGATCACACCTACTGAAGAGAACAACAGTCTAAGAGAAAGAAAAGCAGTGTTAAGGGTTGGTTTGCTTGGATTTCATTTACAAGAACAAAACATTCTCACACCACCAAAGTACAAGAGAAATCAATACACAGATCAAGCAAGAAAACACAAAAACAAGCAAAATCGGAATAAGGAAGATCGAGGAAAAAAAACAGACTAGCAGAAGGTAGTGAGAGAAAAAGAAAGAGGTAGAGTAGAACAGAGAATGGACCGACGCAATGTGTGGTGGGGGAAAAGAAGAGAGACAGAGAGGGGGGGTGGGGGGGAGAGGTGGAGGACAAGAGTCCAGCTGCTGCCTGAAGGAGAAGAGAGTAGAGGAGAGGAGAGCGTGAGAGTGTGTTTTCACACCTGTTCGGTCCAGATGTGGGTGTAATCTATCAGTTCTCCTTCCGCTGCATTAACCATTTATGGGGTTTATGCTATCGCTTGTCACAGCACACATGATTAATCCCTGCTGATCATCTCTTCATGCTCATACACACTCTTTCACACGCGCAGGCACACACTCACACACTCTCTCTCTCTCTCTCTCTCATTCTCCCTCTGTCTCTCTATCTCTCTTTCTCTCTCTCTCTCACACACACACACACACATAGGCACACACACATACAGGCACACACACACACACACACACACACACACACATGCACACAAACACACACACACACACACACACACACACACACACACACACACACACACACATGCACACAAACACACACACACATGCACACACACACACAACCCTCTGCGCTTTAATCAGACATGTGATGAGTCTGTTCATCTGACTCAATTACTCATGCATCGATTATCCTAATACTTCGGGAACCTTCAGGCGGATGGAGAGTAACTTATAGGAATCGCATATGTGTGTGACCACAAAGCCAGAAGGGAATGCCATATACGGCCTTCGAATAAGTCTAAGCATGCGTGTGTGTAAGTGTTCTGTACTTCCATGTGTGTTGCCCATGGTGTATGTATCTGTATTTGTGTGTGCGTGTGTGTGTGTGTGTGTGTGTGTGTGTGTGTGTGTGTGTGTGTGTGTGTGTGTGTGTGTGTGTGTGTGTGTGTGTGTGTGTGTGTGTGTGTGTGTGTGTGTGTGTGTGTGTGTACAAAACGTAGTGTCTCTGGCGCAAGTGTGTGCTTCTGTGTGCTTGTGTGTGTGTGTGTGTGTGGGGGGGGGGGGTGTACAAGATTGACTGTTTGTGTTGTAAATATGTGTCTGTGTCTCTGTATTGGTATGTGTGCGTTAAACTGTCTGTGCTGTAGTGTGTGTCTGTTTCTCTGTGTCTCTGTATCGGTACGTGTGTGTTCGACTGGCTGCGTTGTAAGTGTGTGTCTGTGTCTGTGTCTCTGTATCGGTACGTGTGTGTCACTCAACTCTAATCGAGGCGCGCAGGTATGAGGCGCACCCAGGGGGAAGAGGGTTCAATCAGCAGAGGATTTTCCCTCCCACCCCTCCGGGAGTGGCACCGCCATATGCCCAAGCCGCTCAGGAAAAGAGATTTGAAACCCACTACACACACACACACACACACACCCACACGCACACACACACACACACCACCAACTCACACACAAATGACTTGCACCACTATCACCTATTCACTTATTTGCAGTGCAACTTTTATTCTAAGTTTACCTACAATAAAGGATGCAACTGAGAATCAAGTTTGAAGAAGGTCAGAGGGCCGAAACGTCACTTCGTTTAATAAAACCATGGAGCCGAGTGAGAGGCGTCTTTTCATTGATGCAGTTGAGCATGCCATACACAATTTGTTCTCAGTTGCTCTGGCCTGCTTCCTTTAGCTGTAGTTTATGGTAGTACATTTTGCACTGCAGAGTGTCTTCCAACAAGTCTCTCTGCCCAGCAGACTTCAGGACCACGGACAGCAACACAGTGGTATCACTCCTGACTCCGAGACTGTTATTCAATGATATTTCTCAATAAGCCAGCGTTGTCGTTTTTACATGAAGCCACAGCGTTGCATTGCGTATGACCATTCCATTGCATCACTGACACACGGTTTTGTTGTTGTTGCTGTAGTTGTTGTTGTTGTCGTCGTTGATGTTGTTGTTGCTGCTGTTGTTTTTATCTGGATGGCTTGGAACGAGCTCGCTAGGTTATTTTTCTCATCTGAATCCAAGCGAGGCATCGAAAAAAGGGGGAGGTTGGTGTGTGTGGTGCGGTGGGGTGGGGAGAACGGCGTGGGTGTGTGGTTGGGTGCGCAACGCGTCAGTCAGCCGTCCGCTGTGCGAATTAGGATGCAGCGTGGGTCGGCCTCGTCCCGCTGCAACATGACAAGCCGGCCTCAAGGTTACGCACCCGCTCGGGCTGACAGGCAAATATATGACGCGCCATTGATTTCAGCTTTTAATTTTATGGTGCCTAACTTCAGATTCAGACTGCGATGCTCCCTAAATCAATTCCCGTACAGCTCCCAACCTCCAAGTGTTTATCAACCACAAACAGCCCTCAGCTCCTCAGCCCGCCTGCCTGCCTGCCTGCACTGCATCGTGCCACGGCGAAAAAGTCCTTGGTTAGCACAAAGCCAGTAAAACGTTATTGGCAGTCACTCGGAGGTGCTAACATCTCCATGCAGGGCAGTCACTGAGGTAAGACAAAGACAGATATTTTAAAAAACCTATTTTCTTGTCAAGGCATTATGAGGGACAAGCACAAAGGCAGCAACTGTGCATAAAGTCAAGGGAAAAAATGAGCAAAAGTTTTAAAGAAGAAAAAAAAGAGAAAAAAATCATTCCCTCGTTTTCCATCATCACTCAACCTCTCCGGGGGGAAGGCCTAAGCCGAGGTCCCCCATCCGCAGTAGACTCTTCTCCGAGTTATCCCGCATATTCATCACCCACCATTCATTCAGATGAAGCTGTGCGGCGCTCACCGCGACTTAACAAATTGGGTTTGAACGCCGCTGCTGTAAAGACGGTGGCCCGGCGGGGACATGCTTATGGGGGGCTCCAGAGCAGCACAGCTCTGCTGGATCTTCCTTCAGCTCAGACACTTTTTCTGAAGATGGTGGGATTTTCTTTTTTTTCCTTCTTCTTCTTCTTCTTCTCCTACTTCTTCAGTTATCATTCAAAAGTGTAGTTTTTTAGCCGACAAAAGCAAGTCTCAAAGAATTCTCATCTGCGGCACGGTTAATTCTCTCCTCTTTGTGTTGTCAGGAATGAAAAATTCGATAATAGACAGAGTGGGTTGCCAGACGACTGTCTTTGCATATCTGCGTGCCTTTGTGTTTGCACATAGTCGCACAGAAACACCGCCACATTGGAGGCATCTGTAGATAATTATGTGGGCTACGCGCAATATCAACACAAATGACTAAGTGTGCCCTCGCAGCGTGTTTTCATACCAGCCCACATACAGGGGCACAGGCAAACAGAGGTTTTCTATCAGAACCATTTATCAGCCTCATCACATTATTAGAATTCAACCATACACTCATCACGGAGTAATCACACATACAGAATTCAATTTCATCTCCACGCTCCCAGTGGAAATAAGAACTAAAATGGCTGCATAGAAACCGGCATGAAGAGGTTTCGCCACATGCATGCGTGTGTGAGAATCAGGCGGCATGAGCGGGCTGGTTAAAAGTGTGTGCGTCTGCATGCAAGGGTACTTGCCTTCGTGCGAGGGGGTGGGGGGGGGGGGGGGGGTGCATGATAACACAAGTGAGAGAGACAACAGCATGGGGTGGGTGGCCAAACATGTGTGAGAGGAAGACAGCATCCAACATTCAGAGCATGGTATGTGTGTGTGTGCGTGTGGGGGGGTGTTGGGGGTGCACAGGCAGGCAGAGAGAGGGATAGAGGGAGAGAGAGAGAGAGAGAGAGAGAGAGAGAGAGAGAGAGAGAGAGAGAGAGAGAGAGAGAGAGAGAGATAATAGCCACATGTTAATGTGTGAGAGGGACGGTTAGAGGGGGTAGAAAGAGGGAAATCAAAAGCAAGAGAAAGAGAGGAAGCAGACAGAAAAGAAAAAGACAGAAAATATAAACCAATAGAAACAGAGAGAGAGAGAGAGAGAGAGAGAGAGAGAGAGAGAGAGAGAGAGAGAGAGAGAGAGAGAGAGAGAGAGAGAGAGAGAGAGAGGCTCAGAGAGGGACAGAGAATGTTAGAGAAACTAACAGTGAGAGAGAGAAAATGAGAGAGAGAGAAAAAAAGAAAGAAAAAGAGAGAAAGAGGGAGGGAGAGACCTGTGGCTGCAGAGCCTGCTGCCAGGGCCGGGTCATTCATACACGGACAAGCAGCAGCAAACATGACTAATCTAATCCCATTAGAACGCTACAAGCCCCACCAGCTACAGTGCCCTGCCCACACAATGGGCCTGACTACTGCCTACTGCCTACAGCCTACAGCCTGCTGCCTACAGCTGCAGATGAGAGGAGAGGAGAGGAGAAGAGAAGAGAAGAGAAGAGAAGAGAAGAGAAGAGAAGAGAAGAGAAGAGAAGAGAAGAGAGGAGAGGAGAGGAGAGGAGAGGAGAGGAGAGGAGAAGAGAGGAGAGGGCCCTCGCCAAGACAGAGGAGAGGAGAGGGCCCTCACCGAGACAGAGGAGAGGAGAGGAGAGGAGAGGAGAGGACAATAGATAATAGGAGGAGAGGAGATGAGAGCAGGGGAGAGGAGAGGAGAGGAGAGGAGAGGAGAGGAGAGGGCCCTGAGCACAGAGAAATACGGGGATGGGCCCAAATACCTCTGCACAAAAACAGCAGGGAACCACACAAACACACACACTCCATACAACCAGAAGGGATCCACACATACACAAACATGTCTACGCCAACACATACACAGACAGAAAGCAGAAATCCTCTAGGACATTTTCATGTGAATGTTTAGATGAACTTTTACAAAAAAAACATTAAAAAACATTTTAAAACAGTATATGACATAATGTAAAGAAATACAATATTGCAATTTGTATTCATTTCTCTAGAACAGGTGACAGAAGGTAAAATTGGCTATAGTTTTTACTGTCACACTCATTGATGTTAACCATCATGGGGAATGGGCATAAACTCCCAAGTGATAATTACCATGTCACAACATAAAACTAATCCTGTCCGAATAGGGCTTAAAACCGATTAACCTTGGCTGGGAATGATTTTCAGTGCAGCTCTTGTGTTTTTTCAAAACATTCTACACAAATCAATGTGATTGGACTTGACTTGACTCTTCTGAGTCGGAGGGATAATAGCATCTGCAGGCTCTCTCCAGCCTCCTGTGAGTCGCAGCTAGCAGTAGAAATTAAAAGGCAGGTCTGGAGGTCGGGCCACCTTCTAGACATGTTTTCTGTCTCCATCCATCCCTCACTTCTCTCTCTCTCTCTCTCTCCCTCCCTCTCTCTTTCTCTCCCCCTCCCTGTTGCCGTGCTCGGTTTCATTATTGGAAAGAGCGCCGGGCTCCGCTCAGGGGAATACGGCAGCGTTCGGATTCCGGGACGCCAGACAGCTGATAAAGGCTGAATTGATTCGGACCTGAGGAGAATCCGTCTCCGCTTCGGACCTCGAGCTGAACTCTGTCTGTATCAAGTTTTTTTTCCCCTCTCCCTCTCTCACTCATTCTCTTTCTCTCTCGCGCTCTCTCTCATTCTCATTCTTTTTTTTCTTTCTCTTTCTCTTGATTCACTCCCCCATCTCGTCTGAGAGTGTCCGAGGACGCAGGTCCAGCATCAATCTTCCAATCACCTGAGCGCCTACCACTGCGGCAGCATTCCATCTGTGGGAGATTAAACAGCGGTGACTTCTCGGTCTGGGTCCTAACAGGTGTCAGAAAAACCCAGCTGCCCACAGAGCTCGAATACACTCCCCAGCAGAACAGAGAGCAGAGCCGAGCAGAAAAGAAAAGAGCAGGCCATAGACAACCAGAGAGGAGCAGAGAGAAGAAATGAGAGGAGGAAAAGAAAAGAGAAAGCAAAACGGAGGAAAAAATAGAGCACAAGGAGGGGGGAAAAAAGAGAGCTTCCTCCTCTCTTCCATCTGTGTGCCCCAGCGTTGAATGTAGGCTGTCCCCAATAAATGGCACACCTGACACGGCGGCAGGAAGCAATTAATAAAATCAATTACAAAATGTCAGCCTGGGCCTGGCTTTAACTGAGGCAGCACTCGCAGCCAATATCATTAACTCCAGCTCCTTGCCTTGCCTTGCTGCCGAGCCAAGCCGAGCGGGGAAGAAAAGTCACCAGAATAAAACTGCAAGCCATGCAGATTTTTTTTTATCCACCTCTTTTTTTTTCAGAGAGGAGGAGAAAAATTGTACATAATGAATGGATGAAAATGGGGGGACGCGCGTAACGTTGGTAATGTAATGTAATGCAATGCAGTGCATGTAATGTCAATTTGATGCAGCCATCACACTTACTGTAGGCCCGAAGACACAGCAGCAGAAGCTTTAGCATACTGTACAAGTGCTAGCGATATAGAAAACACTGCCATAGCTGTTATTGTGCAAAACTAGGACTTAATTCTTTGCAGAATTAAGACACAGGCTCTGAACAGTAACAAATGCCCATGGATGTCAGGTTAGTCCTGGAGGAATATGTATAGACATATGTGCTTACCAACCTACTTATTTTTTTATTTACTTCTTCTTAAATGAACAGTGTGATCATCTCATAGAGACGAGAGTTTAATTATGACATTGGTTTCTCTGAGTGAGGTTTGGTTTTTTTCCCCCTCTATATTGTTCACAGCTTTTATTAGCAATTGATCCGTTTCTGTAACCATACAGCCAGTTTGAGTCTGAGATGGGAAAGCAATCAAAACATTCCAGACTGTCTCCCCCAATTTTGGTGCCATCTATTTACGGCTTCATTTTCTGGAGCCGTACAAAAGAGCAAGAAGAGGCTCTGGCACCAGGACAACACACCCTGCTCTCTCTCTCTCTCTCTCTCTCTATCTCTCTCTCTCTCTCTCTCTCTCTCCCTCTCTCTCTCTCTCTCTCTCTCTCTCTCTCCCTCTCTCTCTCTGGCTTTGTTCCTCCCCTCTTTTGTTTGGCTTTCTTTTCTTTTCCCCCAAGACATGATCTGTCTTTCTTTTCTTCTCCTACTGTTTTCTGTTTTCACCTCCCCACACACAAAAACACACACGACCCCCTCTTTCCTTTCCGACTACCACACACACATACATACTACATACACACACACACACACACACACACACACACACACACACACACACACACACACACACACACACACACACACACACACACACACACACTATACTGCTACAACCACACATACCAATACGACCACACATTCTAATACACCCACACAAACACATTTAGATACAGTACATACATCTTTAGTCACATACACACACATAAGTACAGATACACATAAGCACGTATTAATTCATTCATACCGCCACACACAAATCTCTCTCTCTCTCTCTCTCTCTCTCTCTCTCTCTCTCTCTCCAAATAGCCAAGAGAAAGAATAATCTTCCCCACGGAGAGAGAGTGTGAAGATAAAAAAGGCAAGGCATGAGCGTCTGGTTCCTGGGCGAGCCGGAGGCACCAGGAAGGTCAACAGGGCTCCTAAGACGGCGTGCAGGCGGGCGGGCTAGGCGGGGGCTGTTATCATCAGGCTAACATGCTATCGGGCAACTAGCAGTCCTGCTTATTTACAGTTATGGCTCCCCTACGGGTGCCCACCCAGGCGCTGCGGGCTGATTGGACTGTAATGAGTTCAGGAACACGGGGAGCCGACCAGAGGGAGAGGAGAAGAGGAAGGAGAAGAAAAAAAAAGGAAAGGCCTCTAAAAAAAAGGAGGACCATAGCCACTGTAGCACAGCAGAAAAAAAACACTGAAGCACAACAGCAATAGATCAACAGAAACAGAATACAAAGAGGCAATAACATATAGAGGATACAGTGGAAGACACTGTGAGAGAGAGAGAGAGAGAGAGAGAGAGAGAGAGAGAGAGAGAGAGAGAGAGAGAGAGAGAGTGAGAGAGAACATTGGAACAGAGCGATCAAATAAGGGATAAGACAGAGGAAGAGAGAGAGAGAGAAAGAAGGAAAAAGAGAGAGAGACCAAGAGAAGAGAGGAATGCTGAGAAGCAATGATAGAGAGAGGGAGAGAGAGAGAGAGAGAGAGAGAGAGAGAGAGAGAGAGAGAGAGAGAGAGAGAGAGAGAGGAAACGTGGAAAACAGGAACGGAGCGATCAAATAAGGGATAAGGAGGAGGAAGAGAGAGAGAGAAAAAAGAAGGAAAAAATAAAAAGAGAGACCAAGAGAAGAGAGGAATGCCGAAAAGCAATGATTGAAAGAGAGAGAGAGAGAGAGAGAGAGAGAGAGAGAGAGAGAGAGAGAGAGAGAGAGAGAGAGAGAGAGGGCATAATACAGGAGAGAAGAGATCGAATAAGGGATATCGGGATATGGAACAGAGAGAGAGAGAAAATGGGAGAGAGAGAGAGAGAGGGAGAGCATAATACAGGAGAAAAGAGATCGAATAAGGGATATCGGGATATGGAACAGAGAGAGAGAGAAAATGGGAGAGGGAGAGCATAATACAGGAGAAAAGATATCGAATAAGGGATAGAAGGATATGGAACAGCGCGAGAGAGTGAGAGAGAGACAGAGAGAGAGAGAGAGAGAGAGAGAGAGATAGAGAGCGCAAGTAGCATAAGCTAGCGAGACAATTACGAGATACTTGGACCTCACTGTTCCCTTGCACCACTTTGGATGCAAACACTTTGCCCCCCAAGAAGTGATTTTGATGTTGTGCCAGACAGAAACCTCCTGTCAGCTTCCCCGAACATCACAGGGTATTGACGGCTAGTGCAGTCTCACACTTATATTAGACACACAGTACACACATTAGACACACACACACACACGCACACACACACTCACACACACGCACACAAAACACACACACACACACACACGCACACAAAACACACACACGCACACACACACGACACACAAACACACACACACACACACACACACACACACACACACACACACACACACACACACACACACACACACACACACACACACACACACACACACACACACACAGTAGACAACACAGGGGGCCAGAAGGAAGCTGCCATCAACACTTCACCAAGAATCCCACACTCCGCTACCCACCGCAAGTGCAAGCCCTGACTCTGGCCAACACTCCATCCCCACATGAGGGAGGGGGGATGGTGGGGGTTGGTGAAGGGAAAAGGGGGAAGGAGGAAGAGAGAGCAGCTAGCTAACTGCCAATCCCGCTTGGACTCTTTTCGCCGCGGGGTGCACAGCGTAGTGGATCATAGCATGGCATAACACACACCAGGAACAGCAGCAGCAGCAGCAGCAGCACTGGAGGCACTGTGGAAATAAGCGAAGACGGTCAAGGCAAGGCAGCAAGGAAATCTCTCATTGTGAAACAGCTTTTCAATCTGAGGAATTACATAAAGTACTGCCACTTTCAGTGCTCTGCCAGATTTAGGAGCGGTAGAGGGGGGACGTGAGAGTGGGATGAGTGGAGGAGGACGGTGGGGAGGGATTGGGGGAGTGTAGGGGGGGTTGCTGGTTGGCTGCTGAAAGCTATTCAAAAGCCTTGGCAAAGCATCAGGGTGGTCTCTTATTTGGAGTGAGAAGGATGGGGATGGGCAGGGAAGTTGACAACGGGGGACAAAGGGGGTCAGTTGTCCCTGGCCCAGGGAGATTGGGGGGGCATAATTGGGTCCTTATTACTTGAATGTATTGAGTGGGGGGGCCCTTTCAGAGAAATTTGTCCTGGGCCCCACCAAAGCTGTCAGTGGCCCTGGGGATGGGAGTAGGGGAAATTATTTATTTCAATTTTTTTTTTTGTCTTCGTGGGCAGCCTGGCAGGCTGTGCCCAACTTGGTGGTGCAATCACTTAAAAGAAATTAAGCCACAGAGCAATACGGAATACATAACGGTCCAGGAAAACTGCACAAAGTCACAAGGGGAAACAGTTTATTTCGCCTTCTCCGTTTTTTTTTTTCTCTCTTCCCTCCAACAGTGCTCAGCCAGAAAACAAATATCCCTCTACCAGCACAGCACTCGAATCCCCCTGCTCCATACGTTCAAATCGGAGCAGACAGGCAAAGATACACAACTTCACTTCTCAATTTAGAACACAGAGGAAGAAAATATATATTTTATGAAGGCGATGGTGGGGGGGGAGCAAAAGAGAGGAGACAGAAGTGGCTGGCCGTGGAGGTTGGTGGTGGTGGTTGGTAGTGGTGGCAGGGGGTGTTAGAGGGGGGGGGTTGGCTGGACTTCAGACCCTTTGGCACAGTGGGGATGCGCCGGACACTGCAGCGGATGCCAAGAGCACAGAGCTGGACAACCGAAGCAATACCACCAGCAGCAGCAGCAACAGACACGAGTGCCTTCAAAGGCCAGGCCCAAAGTTTGCCTCTCATTAGAGGCAGAGGCAGAGCCCTGGCGGATGCCACTTAAAGAGGCTGCTCACTCGCCCGCTTCGCTCTTAGCACAAGCAGGCAGGCAGGCAGGCACGCAGGCTGGCTGGTCGTTTTTGAAAGGCTTCGGTCCACAGAGCCATTTAACAACCCAGAGCGAAAAGAGCAAAGAGAAAGAGAGAGAGAGAGAGAGAGAGAGAGAGAGAGAGAGAGAGAGAGAGAGAGAGAGAGAGAGAGAGAGAGAGAGAAAGAAAGAAAGAGGATGGAGAGAGGAGGGAGAGAGGAGGAGGAAGAGGAGGAGAGGAAATGTATCTCAAAGCAAAGATTACCCAAGCGTTTGATAGCGTTCATTTTAAGTGTTCACCAGCAACTGCCTTATGAGGCTAATAGTCATTTAAAGGCATCTTATGGCCTTACACTTCCGAAAGGAGGGGGAAAAAGTACACTCCATTTTTTTCTTCCTTATTGCTGCCCGCATTTCCAATGGCCAGTCCTTCCCCACCATTCATCTGCTTCTGGGATATAACTGCATCAAGCTGTGACCAAGCTCTATCTCAAGTTATCATTTCACTGTTTTCATTGAGCCTACAGTACTACCTAACTTTACCCAACAACCTTCAGGGAGGAAAAAACATCTGTGTTTATTCACGCCAACTTTGATTCTCAGCTAGGTCAGTCAGCTGTGGAGAAGACACAGAGCCATTACCCCTTAAGGCGACATTGGTTATTATTACAGGAACATCAGCGAAGTTAACAACCTGTGAGGCTTCCTTGGCCACTGCAATATTAACGCGCTCTTGTTGCAGTGTACACTATTAAGTATGCATTATGCGTGGTAAGTGAGCAAAGCAAATGGTGGTAAGCTGACCTTAAAAGCTTTCGGAACTTTTTTTGTAATAGGGAAGTGGTCGGTACATTTAACTTCAAAGACATTTCCTTAAAGTATACATTTTGGCATTAATAATGCTCACTGATGCAGTCACTCAATATAATACGGGATATCTACCTCATGATCAACACTGTGTTCAACACTATTACCCGCTCATGTACTTTGGCCTATAGAAAACCATCAATGTCTCATCACAAAATGCTCTGTAATAATCATGTGAGAAATTTCCTGTAACTTGGACTCTGCAAATACAGCAGAGTTGGCTATAGATATCCTCAATCCAAAGACAACTCATCCAAAGGTTATTCTACACAATATCAGTCAAAGTCAAAGGCAAAGTTCTTAATTTGCCATTTGTGCATGAACTAGTAGTCCAGGCCCTCTGAGTCAATAAATAGTAAAAAGAAAAAGACAAGAAAAAAACATTTTTTTAAAAGTCATCCAAGTAGAAAAATCAATTAAATTAGCCAAATGTTCTGTTTTGCCCAGTTTGACTGTAACAGGGAAGAAGCGACAAAAAACATGTTTTCTTTAGTCGAAAAGTTGTATGTGCAGTGCTTGTGTCTGAGCGGAGTTAGCTGGATGGATAGAGTGGGACTTTAATGATTCTCTCTGCTCTCTTCTGGCTGCGCTGCACATACATGGAGTCCATAGAGGGAAGTGCTGTGCCTACAATCCTCTCTGCAGTCTTGATTATTCTTTGTAGACATCCTTTCAGCATATGTGGTGTTGCCTTACAAGACAGTGATGCCTGTGTTGAGGTGAGGATGCTCTCTACTAGTGCTCTGTAGGCCTGGGTGAGAGGGTGGTGGGTCAGTCCAGCCTTCCTAAGCAGCATCCTTACAAAGAACAGCCTTAGCTGGGCTTTTCCCGCTTTAGATGTAGTGTTTAAAGTCCAGCTCAGGTTCCATGTCACTGTATGTCAAATGCCAACATGGGACATGAACTTCACACACTTTAAATATTCATTCACTTAAAAAATGTAGCAAACCATGTATTGTAACTATTTGATGTGGGTCATCATTGACATGTTTTTGGTAGCAGATATCAGGTAGTACAATCCCAGTTAATGCCCATAGTAATGAATAATAGGTCATTGATGTAATGGTTGTGGTTGCACCACCCTGCCATCTGCTACTACAAACTGTAAAAGAAAACGTCAATGACCCATGTAGAGATTGCTAAAGTTAAGTAGAGGTGCTAAAAGTCAAAAGTATTTGCTGAGCTTTTTAGACTGCAATACTGTGTAGGGCACACGACTGGACTGGCCATCTGGCATACAGGGCATTTTCCGGTGGGCCCTCCACCCTCGTGGGCCCCTATTTTCAGAAATGTTAAAAAAACGAGGGTGCGGGGCCCACCGGTGAGTCAGTTCTGCGCCGCTAATTATGAGGGAGGTCCTTTAAGCCAAAAGTGCCCGGGCCCTATGTCTCCCCCAGTCCAGCCCTGACAGGGCACCAAACTTCCTCTGGACCTAGGAACTATATAGGCTGATGATTTCTACCTTCTTACGATCAATAAATCAACTATTTTGACAGACTGGCTCATTGTGTGCCTCTGTCTGATGTTTGCCTTCGCTCGCTCCTGACTCTTTAAATTACACTGTCATCCGAAGCAGCCCTACAGAGGTTTTCAGTTTTTGTAGGCTGCACAGAAAAAGTTGATTTACTGAGAACATGAGACAAAAAGACAGGTTTTATTGCTTCCATTCAAAACACCGCTTCAAACCCCAAACACGGTGCAATTTTCACCGCTGTTTTTGTCAGAGCAACTGAGACTGTAACCAATCACGTCCAACCCAGCTCTATCAAGAAGACGCCTTTTCTCCATTTCAGCATGGGGGCCCTATCGCTCGCTACCCACACAAACACACACGCCGGCTTCATAAATATGTGTGTTGTATATATCTCAAAACAAAACCTGACACATCAGTGCACTTCATCTCTGGGGCGGGCATTTTAAATAAATCAGCAAATCAACGGGAGCGGCTTAAAAAACATGAACTGCTAAAGCGTTACAAATCCCCCACCATTCTCGCCCAGCTGCGGCCCCTCTTACGCAGATCAGACATGACACGCGCGCACAAACACACACACACACACACACACACACACACACTCAACACAAATACAAACAAAAACACCCTTCACACACTGACTCTGTCTCTGTCTCCTTCTCTGTCTCTCGCTCTCTAACACACACACACACACACACACACACACACACACACACACACACACACACACACACACACACACACACACACACACACACACACACACACACACACACACACACACACACACACACACACACACACACACACTTCAGCACACCATTTCTAGTAGATGTGTGGCTGGGGAGTAAACAGTATCCCACGACTGCTCTTCACAACTTTAACCCCACACAATCAGCAGTAACAGAGGTTCCATTTCAACAGCCCCCCTCAGAGTGGTCAAATAAAACCGTCCCAACGAGCACAGTGAAGATTTGTGTTGTAGCTTTCAGACTGCACACAGTATGTGGCAGGATACAGCATGCTGTACACACAAACACACATACACAAATACACAAATACACACATACACAATCTCTCTCTCTCTCTCTCTCTCTCTCTCTCTCTCTCTCTCTCTCTCTCTCTCTCTCTCTCTCTCACACACACACACACACACACACACACACACACACACGCACACATACACACACAGAGAGACACACATTCACAGACACACACACACACCATACAGTCAAACACATAGAGGCACAATACACACGCATGTACACACTGAAGAAATGACACAGAATTACACTCAATTTTTCACTGTCACACACACACATACACACACACACACACACATAATGACATCCCGTTACTCGTTTAGAAGGCGGTGGCGGTCGTGGCAACAGTGATTTGTTTGAGTCTCTCATAATAGGGGTCAGTGTCCGGCCCGGGCCGGACAGATTCCATTTACTTGAGAAAAGAAAGTGTTGTGCGCCAGGTTAACCCTGCGCTAATAACTGTAAAATAGATGGCACCAAGCGTGCGGGCAATATTAGCCCCTGCTGGACTCCATTAGACAAGGGGGAGAAGAGGTCTTAAGTGTACTAAACCTGTTATGTGCCATGTGCTGGGTGTCAGCGCCACACTAGCACTAAATGAACATACCGGTATATCCTGAGGTAAAGAATAGAATAGAATAGAATGAAAAAGAATAGAATAGAATAGAATAGAATGAAATACAATACAATACAATACAATGCTTTTATAGTCACTATTCACATGTCCAATTTACGTACACCATACATGTTCACAATGAGATTGAAAGCACTCATTTTAGTGCAGTACTAAAGACATATACTGTACAAGACAGTGGCAAGAAAGAAAGAAAGAAAGAAAGAAAGAAAGAAAGAAAGAAAGAAAGAAAGAAAGAAAGAAAGAAAGAAAGAAAGAAAGAAAAAAAAAGAATGAGAGTACCTGTGAGTTCTCAGCTATAAACATTCCAAGTAAAAGATATGTTTCCTGCTAGATTTAGACCTGCCTTTTTCAGGGATCCTCACTGTGTTCGTTGCTGTGAAATCAAAAGTCACCAAATTATTTCACGTGATGACTTTTTCACAAACATAAACATTTCCTAATTAAACTTCCCAGGCCTTTGCAGGCTAAATTAGTACATGTCTTGGCAGGATAAATTGCTCACCAATTTAATTCCCATCATGGCAACAAGAACAATCCACATTCTCCCAATGCCCCAGCACATGAGGTGGGAAAGCAGTAGTGATGGGGTTGCAGGGGTGAACCAGGGGATTGATCACAGCCAATAAGTGCAGTTCCGTACACGCAAAGAGCATTCTGGTTCCATACGGAATGTTGTCAGTGTTTGGCTTAAAACAAGTTCTAGAATGATCTGTTTCCATGTGTGGAAGAACATTCTGCAACCGCAGCATTCCCGCAACGTGGCCACATTTTGAATGAAAATGCAAATTGAATACTGCCCCCAATGTAATCATGTTAAAGAGGGAAATGCTTGCTTGAATGGTACACTTACACGACTGTTAAGAAAATTGATACTACATGACTGTGCATGAATTTTTTTGAAATTCCATGACTTTCCATCACTTGACAAACCTTAAAGGGACACTGTGTGAGATTTTTAGTTGTTTATTTCCAGAATTCATGCTGCCCATTCACTAATGTTACCTTTCTCTCCATATCTTCTCCATAGTCCGCCATTTTGAATTTCCAAAAATAGCTATTTTTAGCTGCAAAAATTACTCTACTTTGACCATACTAGAAAATATTTGTTTATTACTTAGAACACTTTTATGTAAAGATCATATTTGGCCATTGGCAGCCCAGTTTCAATGAGCAGCATAGTTGCAGTACCCTTTTTGACCATTTCCTGCACAGTGTCCATTTAATTGAATGTCCATAATCAAGAAATTCCATGACCTATTGGAACCCTGAATGCCTTTGTACAATGTTTAGTATGCCGCGTGTACAACTTCACAGACATTGCCACACCAGGGTAAGGCCTGCAATAACCTTAGCCTTCAAGCACTAGGATAGGTGTCACATACGGACAATGGGACGCTATAAAGGGCCAAGCTATCTGGCTGTGTGTAGTTATGGCTCCATCAAAGATGGCACAGTGAGAAGACAAACAGGGGTGAACCGTGTGTAGAGTTTGTGTGCCTTTGTGTGTGTGTGATTGTAAACCCAGGCAGTGTATTGATGGGTTTGTGTGTGTGTCGTATGTTGTGTGTTGTGTGTCGTGTGTGTGTGTGTGTGTGTGTGTGTGTGTGTGTGTGTGTGTGTGTGTGTGTGTGTGTGTGTGTGTGTGTGTGTGTGTGTGTGTGTGTGTGTGTGTGCGTGCGTGCGTGCGCGCGCGTGCGTGCGTGCGTGCGTGCGTGCGTGCGTGCGTGCGTGCGTGCGTGCGTGCGTGTGAGTGTGTGTGGCACTGTAAATCCAGACAGTGTTTTGATAGGTCAATATGTGTGTTGTGTGTGTTGTGTGTATTGTGCACGTGTGTTGTGTGTATTGTGCGCGCGTGTATGTTTGTGTGTGCGTGCGTGTGTGTGCGTTTGTGCATCTGTGTGAGTATAGGTGGTTGGTTTTCTGAGTGTGTAAAGTGTTGTAAAAACAGACATAGCTGATGTCCTTGGCCATAGCAACAGGCTGGCAGGGCTGGGGGTTAAGGAAATGAGGGGGTGAAATGGGAGTGGTGGAATGGAGGTGAAGTGATGGAATGAAATGGAATAGAAAGAGAATGCTTTTCACACGGGCTTGTGTCAGCGCAGGACTACCATACACCCTACCAGGGCCAGGCCAATATAACAGCAGTGGCTTGGCCATCAGATGGGACATAAAAGGAAATAAAAATGACAAAGGAGGCTAGGGAGAAAGAGAGAGGGGGAAAACGAGAGAAAGCAGAAGAAGGGGGGGAGTGAGCGCCACGGGCAAGAAAATACAATAATAATAAAAAATAAATTCTCATGGTTATAAATGGCTGATAAATAGGATATATCAAAATGTATGGCCGGGACTACACGGAGTTGACAGTCCAAATTTATCTCCATATTCTGTCCTCAACTAAGAGGAGGTAAAAAAAAAAAAGGAGAAAAAAATGGCCAGTGCAGTTGGGGGAAAATAAGCTGATAAAAGGAACACATGGAGAAGTCGAGCAGCAAAGACAAATGAAGGCGATGGGGCCAAAAGTCGCCTCTGAATCATACTCTCACACTGACTCACCTCCAGGACCTTTAGTCATTGTCACAGCTTGGACTTCACAAAAACAAATGAAAAAAAAAACTGAAACACTAACATTTGGCACAGAGAGACAAGAAATGCAATCATTCTGGTGGTGAATCTGGCCCCTTCTAAATCTAGATCTAGAATGTTAAAAAGGGGGTTTTGAACAGCGTTTGCTGCCATCTTAATCATTTTTATCAGTGTTGCTCTGAAATATCTTTGATTATTGGGTGAAACGTGAAGAAACATAAAGAATCCTAAGTAAATAGACCACGGCCATTATACGAATACAGTACTTATTCTATAGCCTGTTTATGTGCATTCCAGTTTAATGTGTATGAAATTGTATTAATCTACATCTATGCTCATGGTTTGTTTGCAAAACGTGTGAAAAACTTCAACTGTATTTCTCAGAGTTCAGAGGAAATCCCAAGTACCATTTGTTATGCTTCGTCAGCTACCTAAAAAACAGTATTATACGCACAGTGTGCTGAAGCAATATGCTCATCTTCAACATACATTCTGTAGTTACATCTGTAATTGTCCCTCAATGTACATACACTGACATGCCCTGGCATCTTTAGATAGACAGATTGGCCCTCGTGGTTTGTTCTTTTATTCCGTGTCGGCTGGAGGGCTTAATCGGAAAAAACTTTGAGAAACACAGATATGAAAATGCCTTGCATTCAAAATGGCATCGCGAACAAACAGAAAGTTTTGAAGTCAAAGAACCTTCAAGACGCGAAGCTGTAAACACTTCAGTCGGACACCTCATCTCATCCTGCCCCTCCAATCTCCTCTGGCCACTACAGCCACTTAGGGGAGAGGAGGCCTTGATTGGCAAATTTCAGGCCTCTTCTTTAATCAATCTCAGACTCGGACGCGCTCTATTGTTAACGTCCACTTGCTAATGGCCTCTTTTTTTCTCTTGTGCCCTCCACAGCGTGTCCTTCTCTGCTCTACGTGTTTTCTTCCACCTGGATTTTGATTAGAGAAGGGGCTATTTGAGTGCATAGATTTGAGGCAGAGGCAGAACAAAAAACAAGAATTCGGGGGAGGGAAAAAAAACTCAAAATAGATGGAGAAACATAATAGCGGAAAAAAATGGGAAGGGGGGAGGAAAAAAAACACAATTAAAGACTCATAAGCAGCGAGTAGTGGAGGGTTTTTGTTCCGGAGTGTTTGTCCTCATTAGCAATTTCTCTGCCAAAGTCACACACACGCGCACACATACACGCACACCCACACTCACACCCTCCATACCGAAACAAAACGCAGTCACATGTTTTCTATGGATTCTTTTTGTTCAACGATTTGTGAAAAGTTTCTTTTTTTCTCATCCATTACCGTTAAAGTGAATAATTTAAAATCCACAAAGCAATTCAGTGCAATGGCTCGAAGCTTTCCATTCCCTGGAAAAAATAAGTGTTGTACATGGATGCATTCATTTTTTGCCCTTGGTAAGAATCATAAAAAAAATATCAGCCGAAGTCCTCTGTGCGGTTCTTAGCGTGCGTTATCACCTGGCTAAGGACGCCTGCTGATTGAAACGGGCCGTATCAGCAGCAGGCTATCACTGACAGTCAGTTATGTTTAGCGCAGCAGATTGGCACAATGTTGCTCTGCACCTAAGCAAACAAGAAACTGCAGACTGCTCCTTTTTGGCAACCAGTTTTTGTGCTGTGCTCTGACCACAATAGCCCAGCAGAGAGCACCTTGCTACAAGGACACACACACGCACACATACACATGCACACACACACACACACACACACACACCTGTCCCAAACTGCCTCCCATCTACAGATCTACAGTCCTCGACTGGTGACACTTGCCCGGTGGCTAATGGCGCTTCCGATGCAATGCTAACTCAAACTTCGCCATCTGCCAAGGCCACCAACTCCCTCAGAGGTGGCCATCGACCTGACGGGTGACCCCTCTGGGTTGCCCTGACAGAGCTCTCCTGAGTGCTAAACTAGAAATGGTCCATTTTGGCTGTTTGGAGCTTCTTACTTGCTGGAATAACTTGGCTCGCAGGGAATATTATTAACTGTGAGTCGAGCAAATGCTAAATCCACACACAAACACACACACATGCTGGGCCTGCCTCACAGTATAGTCAGGTTCATTACGTTTGGATCTGAACCTTTCGCTGGATTTTTATGGGGATTTGGAAAACTATACATTTTTGAAAAGTATATTGTATAAGCAATCAGAAAAACCATGTTTCCATTTGCACAAATGTCTGCATGGCGGCCATCTTGGATTTTTCAAAATGGCTTCCGAAAAACCATTATTTTGCAATATCTCAGCTTCTGAATGAGCTAAAACATTGATTCAAACTGCTAAACCTACATTTTCAGGGTCACTGAATCTACTGGTGGTAGTTTTAATGTTCTCAGACAGTTTGTTACCATGCTAATTTATTTGAACTGGTGATTTACTGTATAGTATCTACAAGTAGATGCATGTCTGTCAAGCCCACCATACAAAACAT
The DNA here is from genome assembly GCF_034702125.1 of Engraulis encrasicolus. Taxonomy (NCBI): domain Eukaryota; kingdom Metazoa; phylum Chordata; class Actinopteri; order Clupeiformes; family Engraulidae; genus Engraulis; species Engraulis encrasicolus. Next base: position 42,694,052 of record NC_085862.1, on the reverse strand, counting down.
CCCAGCTAGAATGTGCAAAACAGTTTACGTGTCCAGCATTGTGCTGTATATATCCAGGCTTGCTTGTGCAAAGCTCATACCAGCTACATTGTATCCAGTAAACAGGAGCAGTGCCATGTAGTGAATATATTGAATGTCAACAGGCTTTAAATTTTTGCCCTTTGCCTTCCTTCAGCATGCATGTATTTTCTGTATGATGATCCTGGAATCTGACTGCAAGACACAGTTACAAATCAAGTAATAAATTGGTGTTATTAATATTGTTAATGCACATACTGTCATTAACTGGTGTTGGTGATGGTGGTGGAGTGTAACGGTGAGGGTTCTGTTTGCTGTTTGTTCTGGTTATAATCATGGGTGAAGAGCATCGAGGTGAACTAGAGGCATTATCAAGCATTATGAGCTCATTAACTGGAAGCTGTGTGTTTTATGCCAGTCTGACGATGCCAAAAGGTGGCTCTGGTCCAGAATCCAAGATTAGACGCCGATGGACATGTACTCGAAGTAGGTCAAGAGGGGGCCAGTCTGAGTGATGGGGGCTATGTTAAAATTAAAAGACGACTGCAGAACTGCACTACAACCTCCCAGTGATGCAGCACCTTCTGCACTGCTTCTAGGCAGGCCAAGAGAAATGTAAATATTGTTTCTGATCTCAAAAAAATCGGGAACTCCACTCACTTGGTCGGACAACAGTCAACCAGTAGCAAACCTAAGGAGGCAGATCAGCCGTTTGGGAAATGTTAATTGTTATGGACTTGGTCAGACCAAGTCTCGAAAAATGACTGAAAAATGACTGACCCAGGCACCTCAGCATCTGATTCTTCTCCACTATCCACAAGATTTCGTACGAGTCCACTCGATAAGAAACCATGCTTCTTCTACCAAAAGGACGATAGTGAACTGCTTTATCAGGTCAAAACTGCGAATGGCAGTAAAACTCTAAAGGCTGCTGTGAAGTCCCAGAATCCCACCCTGAAAACAAGAATGACCACCAGCATCTCAGCAGATGATGCACATTCAATTGCTGTCCAATATCACAAAGATTGCATTCAGTAGAAAGTGGCTGAAAAAGAGAATCCTCACAGTCTTGCCATAACTGAAATCTGTCTGTTCTAAATGACCTAAAGAAGTCAAATGTCCCTACTATCCAGAAGCATGTGAAGAATACATGGTTCATGCTGCAATGACAACTGATGAATATGATAACATGAAAACAATTTACAAAGCAGCACAGGTGACAAGGACAAACATTGCAACCTTCACCAAGACAGGCCAGGGAACAGATGCCATACAAGTATCCAGCAACATCAATGATGTCCCAGCTGAATTGTACAGACTAGCAAGGGTGTGTCTCTCTTTCGGCCACTTTCTACTGAATGCAAGTTCATGATTCTCCAAGGCTTCTGAATCAAGCATGTTGACATACATTTTTTTCAATGATGTCCATGCTTTGTTTTGTGTTTCCACATCAATACGGTTGATCAGCTCAAGCAGACATGTTAACGTCAAGGCTTCTTTGAGAGTTGTATTTCTGTCAGGCCTGAGTCTCGCCGTACATGACACATGTTTTGTCCCACAATCTTTGTGATATCATACATCAATTGCATGTGCATCATCTGCTGAGATGCGGGTGTTCAGTCTTGTTTTGAGTGTGAGATTCTGGGACTGTTCCAAAGCAGCCTTTGGAGATTTTCCGGCATTTGCAGTTCTGACCAGATAAAGTAGCTCACCATCGGCCTTTTGGCAGATGGAGCTTTGTTTCTTGACGAGTGGAGTGGAGAAGAATTAGATGTTGAGGGGCCTGGGTCATCCATTTCTGTTCATCCTCTCTTCTTGCCACGCTTCTTGGCTGTGCATCGTCCTGTAGAAATGATGTGCATGTTGGTTGCTTGCATGCTGTATTTGAACCTTGTTGGTTGCACCTGAGTGACAGGAGAGATACTAGACTGCTTTCTGTGTCCCTGGTGTCTCAGCTGTGCAGTTCTGCAGTCGTCTTTGGATTTAACATGGTCCCAATCACTCAGACTGACCCTCTCTTGAACTACTTCTCGTACATGTCCATTAGTGTCTAATCTTGGATTCTGGACCAGAACCACCGTCTTGGTATCATCAGACTGGCATAGAATACACAGCTTCCAGTTAATGAGCTCATGGGCTTGACATGTCTCTTGTTTACCTCGATGTTCTTCACCCATGAATATAACCAGAACAAACAGCAAACAGAACCCTCACTGTTACACTAAAGCACACTCACCAACACCAGTTAATGACATGCTCGTATGTGCATTAATAATATTAATAACACCAATTGATTTGTCACTCTGTCTTACAGTCAGTTTCCAGCAGGCACGTGCGCTCCAATACGCAGGGATTAAAGCAAAAAAAAGTCATCTGACTGAACTTTTTTACCGGTTAGGTACCCGATCGAGTATCACTCCGTAACCCTACGAAAACCAATGTAGCCAGGCTCTGCCCTCGTAACGAAATATACACTGGTTTTACGCAAGGAATGGTGTCAGAGGCTCAGAGCCAGCGCTAGACATAGGCAGACAGGGCAGTCGCCTAGAGCAGAATAGGCCTATGTCTTGAGGGTGCTAGTAATACCAAAAACTGCCACAAAATCAGAGCTTCAACCAACATAAAACTTTACACTTCACATTAACAATGAATATTCATTATACACTAAGTAGGTCTGTATACACTCAATATGAATGTACCTGTAGGCCTAGGTACTAAATCAGATGTGCTCAATCAGATGTAGGCCTACAATGCTATGCTTACAGATGCCAATTTCCTAAATACAAAAAAAGGGAAAGAGGGAGAGGGGGCAGGCCTAGGCCACCAGATTGCACTGAACTGCAATTTGGGGCAGGTTTTGGTTATTTCCTCTTATTTCTACCCATTTATTTATGAATTGTTCACAACATTATGCAGAATGGATTCACAATGAGTTTTGCTTCAAAATGGTAGCTGATCTCACAGAATTATTGACTTGGAATTGCAATGAGTTGATACAGCGATCCCATTATGGTTGTTGTTGTGTAGTGTAGTAGCCAGGCTATGGTATATTTTGTCTGTCACATCAGAATGGGCAAACACTGTTCTGGTGAAAGCACTGGTGCGCATGCTTGCAGTTGTATTTCTTACATTTAAAAAACAATGCACTGTCTGGTCATAGCAATCAGAGGGAGGAAAACTAGGTTGTTGGTTTTTTGTATGTTTTTCACCCTTTTTCACTATTCATCCTGTTCGAACAACTTGTTGACGTTTTACAAAACAGGGTGCGGACGGTAGTCTGCCTCTGTGTTCTACCGTTTTGAAAACCTATGGCTACTTTTTTGCCTCTCGATGTGCGGTGCCAGGCACACGCTTACCATTGATATAAAAAAAACGTCCCCAATTCCTGCACGCACTCGTGTTCTCTCATACAAGCTGACACGACGCACGCAGACACGACACAGTCACAGCCAGACGTCTATCGTTTAACAAAAGTAACACACTTTCCCAAGCTTGTCGCGCAACTTTCCACTCGAATCAAGGCAAATCGCCCACCCATCAGCCCTGTGCGCAGTGCGCAAATAACTGAACTCAAACGAAACGCAAAGTCCGAGAAGATGGACACAGACGTTGAGCCACTCAAAACAAGCACGCACACACAACTGTTGCTGCACACTATTCCAGTTAGCAAAAATAGCATCACACAATAGCCTACACCAAGCCTGAAAGTGAAACAAACATCGAAACGGCATTTATCGACCATATGAGTCCACCCATCAGGACACTGCTTCCCAGAACAAGACGTGGCATAAAATATTGGCTCTGCCTGGGATAGCAACAGTGACTCCTGTAAAATGCAACCCACGTTTAACTTATTTCTTGAATATATATCGGCAACAACAAAGTTAATCTGCTATGATTACAGATGAGACAGTAAAGTATCCGTTGTCAGAAAGACAACTAGAGCTAGTTCTATCATAGCCCTTTTACGCAGCCAGTCAAACGCGCTAAACTTTGAGGATGAAACGCGTGGTAGGGCCTATCCTAGCTAGCTGCCAATGATAGCCGTCCCATTGGGGCTATGAATAATGTTAGTAAAAGCCACAATGCTTAAAATGCAAACCCTTCATGAAAAAGACATCATGCGCAGTCGAAGTAAACTATTCTTTTTTTTCTAACAATCTGCCCCGGCAGGTGCAACGATAATGGAAACGTGTCCTAGGCCTACCTTCTTCCAGCTATGCATTCCATATGCATTATTAGCCCATATTGGAATCTCAGTCCAACTCGTTTAACGATTGTCATTGCACTTTAAAGACATAGTATTACACTTATTTTCTTTTCTGCCATCAGCAACAATGTTGGCTATTTTTTTTTTTTAGTCTCTCGCGCTGCACCGCACACCACCGAATTGTTCACCGCTCGTGCTTTGTACTTCTTTTTTTTTTTTTTTTTTTGGAAGAACGGGGCTGGCACAAAACTACTGATGAGTGAATCTGTTGTTAGGCCTATCACGCCAGTGGTGGAGTGTATAACTAAATCCGTACACCAAACACCTCTTGTCACCTTCTCATGACCAGAAGTGCTCTCGATTTGTGTTAAGTTGGAAAGTAAAAATTGTGAATTAATTGACATAAATTATACGGACGGAAATCCGTCCAAACGAACATCCAGTTGACGGAAATCCGTCGTAGCGACGGAAAACTTTAATCCCTGCAATACGGCAGGGGAGGCAGTGCCTCACCAACCCTATGAGAATGATGAGATGCAGTAAATATGAATAATAGTAGGCTAACAAGAATTTGTTTTCGAGCATCTGCAGCATAACTACCATTTGTGCAGTAGTTAAACAGTTTCAATCATTTTCAATCATTTTCGTGACCAAAATCGTAATATTTGCACATTTCATGTCAAATTTCTCCCAATACGCTGAATTTGGGGCAACTCCTAGTTTGCCTCAAGCCGGATTGCGCAATCCCTCGTTAACAAGCTTGTGCGCATGCGCCATTTTGCTCGTTCTGTGGTAATATTGTATTAAACGTTTTTATATACACTTAATAGAAATATGTATGGTGTGCCCTCATTTTCCTTATAATTTTTTACTATTTTCTACGTGTCATTATCATTTCTTTACTCTGAACGCTTTGGCATAACGCCCACTGAAAGATACAATGGTGAGGCCAGCAGCAGTCTGGCCGCAATCTCATTCTGGCATTGAAAGTCTTGCTGGCAGTTACGTCATAGCGAATCTGAAGTTCAGTCGGTCGTGTCATTAGTGTTGGCTAGCTTGTTCACTTTGACTGCTACCATGGAAGTGGATTTCATAACGAAACTAAGAGCTTCAAGTAACAGGAATTAACAGGACAGAATAAGGTAGGAAATCCGTTTTCCCCCTGATGTGCTCGCCGAAGCACTAAGTTTACTATTTGGTGGCAATGTTGTTATCGATGTTGTCTACTTGTCTTCCGTCTAACAAGCCCTCACTTCAAAAGGAAGCACCTGTGCTATCCTGTCACCAAGCTAACACCACTTTCAAAAATGCACACCTTTCCTGAAACCATGGTGGGCTTCCCGGGTGGTTTAGTTACCATATGTAGGCCTAATGTGATGTGTGTAGATTCGCTTGTGTTTGTTGGGCATCTGCGTGTGACTGGAGTGAACAGTGTACAGTGCGAGGCAGCGAGAACAGTGTCTGGCTGCGCAAGCTACTTGTAGAACCTAGTAGTAAGCTAACATTTAGCTAGACAAGCTACATCCAATAGAAATATTAAGCTAGCTCCATCTGTAAAATGTAGCGAACTACATCATTACAAGCTACTTCAACTAGAAATTCAAAATCACAGCATATTTGTATTATTTGGGCTGCAAAACTGACATCTGATATGTCTGTTGGATATGATAGACCCATGTGATATTTTTGGCCATGGTATCTATGGTCAATCAGCTGGCTTCTTTGCTCTCCTGTCTCCCCCCGGTGTGTGCGCATTTTGCCTCGTCATTAGTTTTGCGAGTTTGATTGCGAGTTTTGATACTGGTCTGATGGAGGTAGAGTGACATAGCGCATGAAAATGTCAATAGAAACAAAGTTGTGGACATTCGTGTGTATGATTTGATTGCTCGAGCCTTTTTTCGGAGATAATATAGTCTATGGTCTGGCAACTAGCCGTCTTCCTCCCCTGCCTTCAGTGTGTGTGTGTGTGTGTGTGTGTGCCTGTCGCGTTTGAGAGTTCGGCAAGAGCATATGGCAAGCCGTTTTGACATATAATAGCCAGAATGGCTATGTGTTGCAGTTGCGCATGGAAATGTTCCGTTTGTCCTATGAAGTTTTTTTTTTTTTTTTTTTTTTTTTAGCTTCCCCAACAGTCTTGCTGTAGCGCCGCCTATGTGTAGGCCTACCTTATGTTAAGAAAGCTATGACATATGAAACTTATCGGTAGGCCTATTTGGCAAATATTTACTAATAATGTAGCTGTATATTTGAAAATCTGATATTGGAAAAGTCAGTGCCTCACCAGCCATAAACACCAGCGCACGTTACTGGTTTCCAGTATTATCATACAGAAAATGCATGCAAGCTGAAGGATTCCCCCAAATGAAAAAATTGAACACCTGTTGATACTCAAAACATTCACTATGTGGCGCTGCTCCTGTATACTGGATACAATGTAGCTGTGAGATTTGCACAGGCAAGCCTGTAAATGTACAGCAAAATGGTGGACATGTAAACTGTACCAGTTTTGCACATTCAAGCTGGGATGTTTTAAATGGTGGGCCATCTACTCATAAATACTATAAATCAATAGTTCAAATAAATTGGTGTGGTAACAAAATGTCTGACAACAATAAAACTAACACCATTAGATTCAGTGACCCTGAAAATGTTGGTTAAGCAGTTAAAATCAATGTTCTAACTTATTCAGAAGCTGAGAAATGACAAAATATAGGTTTTTCGGACGCCATTTTGAAAAATCCAAGATGGCCGCCACCTGTGCAAATGGAAACATTGTTTTTCTGATTGCTTATACTATCTACTTTTCAAAAATGTATAGTTTTCCAAATCCCCATAAAAATCCAGCAAAAATACATAATGAACTTGACTAGTACTGCTTTTTTGCTTTACAAAAGCTGCTTTCCTTTTTGTGGCTAACAATCAAAAGTGTTTACAGCTCTGTGCTTTCAACAAGCCTCATTTAAGCCAGCCTCTGGCCTGCCTGACAAGTACACTTGACTTTTAGGGCTGGTAACTATTCAGTACAGTGAGAGAACATAAATTACTGCCTTTGACACTTGAAAGGACAACTTGAAGGGGCTCACACTCACAATTTTATCAAGAATAGCCACATAGCCTACATTGCACAGAAATTGACCAGGAAATGACAGTGGCACTAAAGGTGCTCAAAAAGGAGTCTGGAATCACTGGGGCCCATAGACCGCAGGTGGACAATCTCAGGTCCGGGGACCACATGCAGCTCACTGAGTCATTTCAACTGTCCCACAACATGCATTTACATTACAGTGCATTTGGCAGACATCACTAGCACAGGAATACAGAACAACAAGTGCAGATGCAAAGAAGCCTTTACAATAAAAACAACTTTTAAATCCAAAGTCATGCTCTCACCCAACATTTCTGAAATGGCTATTCAAGACTGTGGCCTTACAGGTTTGACATTAACCAAGTACACAGCGAACTGTATTCATCGATACATTTCCTAACATGCAGGAATAGCTAACTAGTTATGTCAGTGTACATTATTTATCATTACTGACAAGTGAGGAACATTGCCTGCGACATCTAGCCCTCCAATCAGTACCCTAAACCCGATGTGGCCTTTGGGCCAAAATAATTGCCCGCCACCCCTAGCATAGACCTCTACAGTACATGCTGCCAAGCTCTGCCTTGTCTTCAAGATGACTGCAGCTGCTAAGCAGCTCATATTCGCTTCAGGTGTTATCCAATGGACAGCAGATGCTAACTCTCCTCAGGAGTCAAAGGCTATCATTCAAACAACAGAAAGCCTAACTCAAGCAAAGCACTAAAGACATCCTGCCCTCACCCTGTGACACGAGGCAGATGCAGTGTGTAAGGAAACGCTTGTGACAGCAACTTCTAAGACTGGAGGTGTTGCACCTTTCAAGACATGCCAGGAGTGGTACGCAGACATACGCTTGTGAAGAAATGCCCTGAGTGCAGACAATTACTGTGACATAGATCTCTGGCTGTTGTAGTCAACTTGCTTACCTCAAAACAAAATACAGTACCTGTAGTAGACAATAAGGACTAATTTCATTTCTTTTTTTAAATCACTGTCTCTATGGATTTGTCATATTTCAAACACATTTTAAAAATCCATTGCTGCATATTAGCATTGCAGTGCACAGACCAGCCATGGTCACTGAGCTTTCCTTTTATGTGTAATAACAAGCTACTCTACTCTAGCACTCTGATGTGTTAAGCTGCGACCGCTATCAACAATCTGACCCTTTGTCGCCAACCTTATGAATAGCTGAGGATCCTTGAGGGTTCTTATAGCACAAACCATCCACTACAACCCTGTGGATAATACTGTGTATGGGATACTATATGAAAAGACCACTGGCTGCAGATGACCATGTAGGCTAAACAATCCAACAGCGGCTGGGGCAGCCAGGCAGGCAGGCAGCCAGGCAGGCAGGCAGGCAGGCAGGGTAGGTGAGGCTGGCCACCAATGAAGTCCCCACCAGTGCTATGGCCTAATGATAATCCGACCATGCATCACGAGAGACAGAACACGGCGATAACAATCATGGGGTGGCTACACGGAGGGATGGCTGCGTTCAGCAGGCGGCATTCATTTTGGCGGCCGGCTGCATAATCCTGGCCGCTGGAACCTGGGGTGAAGAGATAAAGAGGCACGCGGACGCCCGGGAAAAACAGCACAATTAATAAGAAGGCCCAGAGTGATGACACCTCTTTGCTTTGACATTTCTTATTTTCTCCGGCTGTGCTTCCCTCTTTTTCTCTTTCTTTCTTTCTTTCTTTCTCTCTCGCTCTCTCACTTGCTCGCTCCCCGCTCTCTCCACCACGCGTAGCCTCATGCCATTTCCCTGCTCGCCTCCACGGCACCCGCCTTTTATAAGTAATTCCCCCCAGTTCATACGGTCATAATCTCGCCAAGCGATGAGATCACCGAGTGTAATAATGCTGAAAAACATTCTGTTAACAGAGCACATAAACACGATTGATATCAACCAGACGATATATGAAACTAATATACCAACCCTCACAAACACAAACAACACAATCTGATTGAAAATTACACCCGGGCCTCTGTGTTATTTTTGCAGGAAACAAATGGGCAGTAATTTTGATGGCGATACACCTCTCCAATGGCTTTCTGACACTTGAAGGTGCGAATATAAGCAGAGCTGCTAGAGGCTGGGGAGATTTTTTTTTCCTTCCTTTATTTTTTGGTTTTGGTTTTGGTTTGGTTGAAAAGAGACTGTAATTTAGCTGATAGCACTTCGCTCCACCTTATCTGACAGATGTCACCTTGCTTGAAGGTGCGCCGTGTGACATGGATGCTGGCAAAGGACCTGTACTGAAAACACTGAATGTGTGAGAGTGAGACAATGTGGAAGGGAGGGCCACAGAGCAAAGAGGAAGTCAACTCAAAAGCTTCATGTTTGCCAATTCAACCATGATGGTAGGAGCCATGCTGTTGCCTTAAAATGGCGTTATATGTCACATCGATACAATACCAGCAGCAGGAATTCAACTTACATAAAAATGTTTTTTTTTTTGTAGCACCTCTGTCTCCAGGGTAACATCCTGAATACGTCCTCTCAGATAATAGCATGCATTTTTTTTACAGAGTAACACATCCTTCACACAGGCAGTGGTGTTTTTCGTTCCTTTTTTTTAACAAGCTTTCAGACTCCATTTGCAAAAGGCTCAGAGTGGCTTTCACATGGCAGAAAGATATCACACATCAAAATGTCTCCTATACAATGTAAACAGATAAGATTAGGGCAGCAATTTCCCATTCCTTGAAAGTAAATAAAAGGGCAAAACAGGCTGGAGTAAACAAAACAAACGATCGGTACAAATGCTTATACGTATATCAATTCATAAACAAAGAACAGTGATATCTAAAAAAAAAAAACGATAAAAATGGCCAGAGAGCAAATTACTCGAATTAACACTCGAATTTGCATTCCAGATCCTACACACATTTACATAATGCGCCTGACACCACTATATCAACTGAGGCATCAATATGATTTTAATGACGCCTTGAGGAAATGTTCATTATGTGCCGGTACTATCAAACAAGCCATAATGGAGGTCGTTTTCTTAAGTTCGTCAATGTGGGTGTGGAGATAAGAAATGGTCCTCATGGTGTGACTAAGAAACCTGTGGCCCCATACATTCTGAACAACAAGTCACACACGCCAACACACACAATATTATTTCTGCTTTGATAAACAGCATTTTCACCAATTTGGTATTTTACGGATTCAATCAATTAGAAATTATTTCCAAATGTGTTAGGATAATACACAGAACCACATCTTCAATTATACCGACTGGGTGGCCTTAACGGCACACACAATTCTATACTTCTCAAATTCAAGTGTATACCGTTATTTTTCAAAACTCACGTATTCAGCATTCAACCATACTGTACATGGTGAAGCTATTGGTTTGAGGGCTCAGAACTGTATGTAATAAAAGAGAAATGTACTGTATATATACGTAAGCGTGAGGACATATTTAAGTAACACATAAACTATTAATTTATGTCAGTTGGCAAGAAGGACTTCTTGTCTTTCTTGTCACCAGACATGGAATAGGTTATGCTTAATGAAAGCTTGGGCAGAGGGAAAAGCATATGTACTGTAGGTAGCCATTATATAAAACCTATTTAAATTTTTGCTCACCGGTGACGACGCCAGCATGTGAGGCATGTCAGATATTATTCAAATGTTCCGCCTGTCATTGTTAAATTACACACCCCATAAATAAATTGAAAACTGAGTCATTTCAACTGATTGCAGTTCAAAGGCAGACATTATATTTTCAAGAAATGAAAAGCGTTATGATTGTTTCCACCCAGCACTTAGAGCGACGTCCATCTTCAATTTAAAATATCACAGTTCAAGTAAACTAAAGCATTTCAGTGCTGATGATGGAGCACTGACTTCACATACAGTATGTGTAATATCTAACTCTCACAGTGGCATCCAATGTACCAGATCAAATGAGTTGTAAATGCTGAGCAACTCTGTTCCAATGGGCTAAAAATGCACACTTAATGTACAGTAGCTAGGTTGTGAATTCGCAGATACTTTTTTCTCCAGATACAGACACTGCAATCATGCTGTGGTTTTGCAAATGGTCAAAGACTGAAATAAAGATATCCACAACACAAAGCAGTCTATGTAGCGTATTTTGGATCTTAGGCACAGAGACTCATTTGGGTAATACTATCTCTATGGTGAGTCTCAGGATAGGGTTTCAATTGCAAGGACACAACGAGAAAAATCCGATAAGAATGGAAAATCTACAAAAAGGGGGGGGGGGGGTGGGGGGGGGGCAAGAACCTTACACCACCAGCCCTTCACATACTATTGCCTTTTTCCCCATGCCTCTCTGGATATTAAGAGGTTAAAGCCATTTAACTGCAGTGTTTTGCTTTGCTGAAACAGCAACAGGACATTAATTTGACATTAGCGCAGTAACATCAATTCCTCTCCGTTTCCAACTTCAGTAATGCGTTTACTGGAAAGAGATTAATATCAATTCCATAAATCATTCAGGACCATCTCCAGAGCCACAGACACTGGGCTAATGTCATATATGTTAGCTGATCTCCGTCTGCTGGCCCAGTGACCATTAATCAATGCCAAGGCTGCTGCTGGGGTTTTATAAAAAAGAGGAACAGGGAAACTTTTACACACAAATAAGGATCATGTAATATTCTAATTATTTACAGGCAAAACTGGCCAATTCAAATAACAAATGTGGTTTTCCATGAAATGTACTTATAAAATGAACTGGTCATATGCTCTTGGATCATTTCTATTATGTGTCTTGCTTCTATGCACCAGAATCCAATTAATGTTTTTGTCTCTGTTCTGTTGATCTGCAAGTGCATGGGGTATAAAATGTCAGAAGCGTTTTTAAAATATTTTGCCTAATATATTTTGGAGCCATCAAAAAACTTTAGCCCATTCAAACGGAGTGGCTTGGGTGACATGTTGAAGAGACCCCTGCAATGCAATATTTCCATTTATGTGAGATGCTTTTTTTTTATTTCGAAACACTACACGTCAGACCTCGACAAAACAAAACTACGGGACAAAAAAAACCCTCTCTAAATGGAAAATGAAACTTCACCGCTCTAAAAATAAAAAAAGCGAGTGAATGGCTGGCCTGTCAAGAATATGAGAGGCAAGTCTCATCTAGCAGAGACCCTGAACCCCCATCTCTCAACAGAGAATGATATTGTGAGTGCTCCAAAAGCGCTCGTTGACTCCCCGTCATTCCCGGCCCTCGGCAGCACACAACTGCCCACTTGTCAGGCAAAAAGCACTTTATTTTCATTATGCCTCCATTCGCCTCCCCCCCACACGCACACCCTAAAAGTGCCAAACAAAGGCCATTTACAAAGCATTCTTCAAAATATTAAATCTGTTTAATTACAGTTTTCAGGCAGACGAGGATGGATGCCCGCTAAAGAACAGTTATTCACGTCAAGCGCTTTCGATTCCCCTCCTCTTCTGACCAAGTAGATAATTAGCCATTAAAAAGGCCTTTGCACGGTGACAATGGGACGCATCAAGCTCTGTCATCACTCATCACATGGTAAAATACAGCGCTTCTATAACCCTCGCCGCCTATGAGATCACAGTCGAACACGTTTTGTTTTGTTTTTCACACCAACTTCCAGGAAAGTATAGCCTATACTTAGTATTACTTTCCCATCACATTTCAATGCATAGGGAGTAAAACATGTTTTGATAGTGGGTGAACTCATTAGTGGTAATAAGTACCTTCCTGTGTAATGCAGGGGACAAAGGAGTTTTTAAACAGACATTTCCTGTGATCACAGACATATGTAGACAGCCATGTATAATGTATAAAGAATGGGAACAGGTAATTAGTGGTACAAGAGAAACTTAAGATGATTTATCTAGACGTGTACAAAGAATAAAGTTGCTGAAAACTTGATAATTGTAATTGGAGGGAAGTATGGATGTTACAGCAGCATACATGCAGCATGTGCTGCAATTAAATGTATAGGATTGTACGTAGTAGACACATGATGATGCCTTGACAATCTAAATGTCGCCTTAAAAGGAAGCATTTTCACTGTTTCATAATGATCCCATGTCCTGATTTTGTGCATGGGACATTTTCATTAGACATATTTTGTTTGTTTGTTTGTTTGTTTGTTTGTTTGTTTGTTTGTTTTGTTTTGTTTTGCTATGCTGGTCACAGCCAACCATCTTCATCTGAAACCTACATCTGTTTCTAACAGCACAGAGCCTCAGTTTCGGGCCATTGGTTGAAAGAAAAACATATTCTGAGCCTTTACATAAACACAGACAGTGTTTCTTTTGAACTGCTACAATGTTTTTGTTATTTTGTTCAGCAATGTAAATGATTGGGATTGTTTGTCCTGCAACAAAAAAAACTCCAAGTAGCATATGGCCAAATCTGCTGTTTAAATCTATCGCCAGATAACAAATCAGTGTTGTCCTTGTCTTTAATGCTCAACAGCTACAGTATACTCCACAGACGGATAAATTGCCTAATGTGAGGCAATGGATGGGAAGCTTATAAGTAGAGCTATAAATACACAGCAGTGTTTCCCATGCACAGGTCATTCTATGGTGCAGCACCACAGAATGAAAATCGAGCAACACAAATTGATCAACAGCCAGACATGCATGTCAGTGGGGGTATACACAGTGACACTTGCACTGAGACGACTTTTCTTTTGCCTGGAGCTTCACACAATGCAACTTGGACGTTATATCACATAGATGGACATTATGGACAAATGTATCGGCAGTGGCGGAACAATTGCACCCAGGGAAAAATACTGGTAGGGCCCCTGCCAAGGTCACTAGGGCCCCCATCACCAATACTGGAGGGCCCTGGGCCCTGGGACAATTTTTGCAGCACAGAAAAGCTGAAAGACAACATTCTGAACTGAACATGTGAATTAATAATTTAATGCATGTTTGTATTTCAAGAATACTCATTTATGCTAAAAACTAAACACTAAAATATTTCTCCACTGCCTCCATACTGTAATTGGGTTTAGTTATTGACATCATTAGTCATTTGTTTATTGTCTGACAGGCACTGTAAGCTTAACACTATGTGTTATGACATGGTACCTGTTATATGCTTACCATTACAGAATGGACATGTGACCAAGTTGTAATGTATTACCAAAGATTTTAGTTCTAGTTTCTATTGCCTTTTCACCGTATCTGGTATTACTAAAGACTAGGGGTTGGTATTGGCAAAGGGTTCACGATTCGATGCGCATCACGATACACATGCCACGATGCGATTCTATCACGATGTATTGCGATTCATGTACTACTGTGATGCATTGCGATATTTACTTCAGTAAATGTGTAAAATACAGCTTATTTGTCAGTTGCTGTGTAGCTTTCTTAAGTCAGTTCATTCTATTTAAGCATTCCATCATCTGGGAGAGAGCTTACATCACAACAGAAATATTACCTATTCTCTACTGAACAAAATAACCCGTGGCAAATCGAATTTTATTGTTATCAAATAATCAATTGTCATGAATCCATGCAGTATATTGAGAAAATAAGTATCACGATACCTTGTCATGAATCGATGCATTGTATCGTGAGAGTAAGTATCGCGATGCATCGATATGACGATTATTTTGCACACCCCTACTAAAGACTCTGTGTAATGTTGCAGCAGTTTGGAACTATGATGACAATATTTTCCAAATCCAAAACAATATAGAGTTCCACTGGTGGAATAGTACACACAATGTACACCCAAGGTTGAGAGAAGTTTTCATGTCTTACCGGTGCTAATTTGTGCATTTGTGCTAATTTGGCCCTTCCAATGCCGACACCAGAAAGAGCGCAAACAAATTAAACACGTGCGCTACAGATCTACTGTATATCACTGCATGACTGTTTCGGGTAACTTTGAGCTATTCTCTTCATAGGACACTTGTCTCAAATGGCATGGTGTGGTTGTATGTTTTCTACTTTGATAGAATGTTCAAATATGGGGTTTTGCCCAGAATTAACCCTTTACTCTTACCGGTACTGCACACCGGCTGTAAATGTTATACCGGTGCTGCGCACCTGCCTACTTTGGGGGGCAAACGCCATTCCGACATACCGCCATTCCAACAGTATTTGATTGCCATTCCGAGTCATTTGAACATTGTTTCAAGTACTTAAAGGCGTGTGAACAACGTTCTAACTCAATTGACATTTGCAACAATGTTGTGGAGAGAGTGACAGCGCAATTTACAGGATTAGTGTATAATTTAGTGTCTAATTTTGTCACGGTCCAAAGGCACTTACAGGTAGGGTCTGAAAACAGTTCCTGCAAGCTGGAAAAATGGTTCCTGCAATAAAAAGTCAATGTCGGAATGGCGGTATGTCTGAATGGCGGTATGTAACCCCTACTTTCACCACTGTGTACACCACATACAATGGCCTATTTCTGTGTGTCCGATTACTGATTACTGTTGCCATTACTGTGATAGACTGCAGTCAGCTAAATGTTAGCTGAAACGTTTCTAACTGTACATTTGAATAGAGGTGCACCGAAATGAAAATTTGTGGCCGAAACTGAAACCGAATAGCAATTGATCACTTTGCCGAATACCGAAACCGAAACCGAATATTACAATTCAGTTAAAAGTTATAAAGTTAGGTTTTTCACTATTTTGAAATATTGCTTAAATCTATGGCTTACAATAAATGTTTAGACATGTTTTTGAAAGAAAATAAATGTGTATTTGAAGTCTTCAAATGTTAGAGTAGAACTGAAATTAGTTAAATTAATGCCCATTTTCAATTCATTTTCTATTCGGCCTCCAATTCGGCCACTCAATTGGTTTTTGGCCGAAAACCGAAAGTGTCTTTTTTTGCGTTTTCGGACGAATATTTTCTGCGGCCGAATTTTCGGTACACCTCTACATTTGAAATGATAGCAAAATCTAAGTGTCTTTTTATGTGAAGGGTGTCATGGAAATTAGTAGCAGCAATTTCTTGGGAAAGAGGTCATTTCTGGAATCTCTGGGATCTAAGCAAGTTTATGTAAGAAAATCTGTGCAGTACTTTTTACGTTGTACTCGTTCTCTCTTTTTCATAATCAATAACATTTGCTGAGGAATTAGCTGAGCCTCTTCATCACCTTTTTAATAGGAGTCTACAAGAAGGCAAAGTTCCTATCTTGTGGAAAACGTCATGCCTGGTGCCTGTTCCAAAGAAAACTCACCCTAAAGAACTTAATGATTACAGACCGGTTGCCCTCACCTCACACCTATGAAAACTTTTGAACGAGTGCTGCTGCGCAACTTTCTCAAACCCCAGGTACGCCACGCACTGGATCCTCTGCAGTTCGCCTACCAAGAGAACGTGGGAGTGGAGGATGCTATCCTGTACCTTCTTCACAGGGTACACGCTCACTTGGATAAGGGTGGCTGTGCTGTGAGAATCATGTTTTTTGACTTCTCCAGCGCATTCAACACCATACAACCACTGCTGCTGAGAGAGAAATTGGTGCGGATTGGAGTGCAGCCTAGCCTGTTAACCTGGATCACTGATTACCTCACAGAGCGGCCCCAGTTTGTAAGGATGGGTGACATAACATCGGAAACAGTGATTAGCAGCACAGGAGCGCCACAAGGAACGGTTCTCTCCCCCGTGCTCTTCACCCTGTATACGACTGACTTCAGCTACAATTCTGGGACATGCCACATGCAGAAGTTCTCAGACGACACTGCAATTGTGGGGTGTATAAGAGACGGTCAGGAAAAGGAGTACAGGGGACTGGTAGATGACTTTGTAGGATGGTGCCAAAACAATCAGCTGCACCTGAACCCCACCAAAACCAAGGAAATGGTGATCGATTTCAGGCGCTCCACCCCGCCCTTGGTGCCTGTTTCTATTGGGGGAGATAATGTGGAGACTGTCTGTACTTACAAGTACTTAGGAGTGCACATTGACAATAAGCTGGACTGGTCCACACATTCTGATGCACTTTACAGGAAAGGCCAAAGCAGGCTCTATTTCCTCAGAAGGCTGAGGTCCTTCAATGTCTGCAGCCAACTTCTGCTTATGTTCTACCAGTCTATCATGGCCAGTGTGCTCTTCTACGCTGTGACTTGCTGGGGTGGAAGCATTAGGAGGAGAGATGCTGGTCGCCTTGACAGACTGGTGAGGAAGGCAGGGTCAGTGGTGGGCATGGAGCTGCAGTCACTCACCTCAACAGCTGAGAGCAGAACACTGAGCAGACTGGACTCTATTATGGACAATCAGCATCACCCCCTTAACGCCACCTTCACTAACCAACTGAGTCTGTTCAGTCACAGACTCCGTGCTTTCACCTGCAGGACAGATAGGCTAAGGAGGTCCTTTGTCACTTGGGCCATTCAACTGTTTAACAGTATACAGACGGACACTAAAGAAGGACATCATTATTGGGGATTGGACTGCCTGAGATGCCAGAGCTGGCCCAGATCTGGAACCTCTTGGCATGTGTGTGTGTGTGTTTGTGTCTGTGTGTCTGTGTCTGTGTCTGTGTCTGTATTTGTTTTTATGTAGCTACTTGACACCTGAATTTCCCCCTGGGGATCAATAAAGTTTCTCTACTCTACTCTACTCTAACACCTAAAACAAGATTCAGTGATCCAAAACTTATAGCCAAGTCTTTTTCACTGTTGCCTAGTTGTCATATTCATCTACATTTTGAAGGGTTTTTTTTCCTTTCATGTGGCCACTTTATTTGTTTTGACTGGTCATGGTGGTGGAGTTATGCTGTGTCAAGAAGAAAAATAGAAGTTTAAATTTAATATAGGACTAAACATGCACATGAACTATTATGGACAGACTTTAAGCATTTTCACACCTAGTCCACTTTAAGTGAAACAAGCTCAGTCCTCTTTAAGTGGACCAAAAAGTGAACCGACAGCAAAAGGACTCTGTCTTCTGTTTTTTGTTGATATTGTGAGTGTATTACAAAAATAACCGGCTGCTCTTTCAGGTCCTGTTAAGCTTTTTTGGTGTGTCAGTCCTATTTTTGATTACACCCAATCCTCTAGAGCTGACCTTAGGTGATTACACCTAGTCACACAAGTGTAACTTGACAGGACTCATAAGCAAACCGCACTGAGACCACGTCAATGAAGGTCTCAGTCAGTACGGTTCACTTTAAAGGGTTCTGGGCAGTGTTAATTTTGACAGGGATTTTTAATTTAGTTTTAGTTTTAGTCTCTTGACGAAAATGTAATTTTAGTTTTAGTCACAATTTAGTCATCTAAATCATTTTTGTTTTAGTCTAGTTTTAGTCGACTAAAATTCATACAATTTTAGTCGACGAAATCTAAATTAATTTTAGTCGACTAAAATAGGCTATTACATTATTTCCTCTTGTCTACACTTCTCTATAAAATTGTCAAACTAAAATAGGGCCTACCATTTGGGGAAATCAATGATTAAAATAACATATTGTAGGCTAATAAGAAAATATTGTAAAAAAAAAAAACTGCCAGAGCGTCTTATAAGCCAGTGCGTCCAATGTGTAAAAAAAATCATGGCCGCGACACTCATAAATCTCTGTCGATATTTTAGAACGACTTCGGGGGAAAACGGGACTGCACGTTATGAAAAAATAGCCTACTTGTGGGTATACCAGTAATCAAGAGCGTTGCGGGGTACAGTAGGTGCATGCAGGCAAGGACGCCTGGAGCCGTACGGCCGTACGCACTGTGGGTACCTTCACCAGTGGAGGAAGTTTTTTTTTTTTAAAATAAATATTACGCCTATTGTGTCTTCTATGAATGTTGTGACAATGCAACATATTATATGAGAAGAAGCAGCATGAAGCAAATTAAATAGCAGAGACTCCATTGGGCACCATTAATTTACAAAGGCAGATAGCCTGCTTTTTGCTTCTGTGCGTAAAACTCGCGCGCTCCTGAAAAAAAGATACAGTAGCAAGTTCTAGTTCCATCAGCGGAATTCTAACTTGAGCGGCTACCTCCAGTCAGACATAGCCCGCAAATTTAAGTCTAGTAGTTCTAGTTAGCAAAGACAGCTCTCTATTTCCCACTTGGAATAACACATAGCCTATGTCGTGGCGTCGCTGATGGAAGAACAGTCAAATAACCGAAGTTAATGTCTTGAAAGTGACAAGTTTCAATCGTAGCCAAAATCCAGTTGTCATGTGGGCTAGGAAGAAGGCATCGGATGGTAGCAGTACAGGTAGGCTAAGCTGTTTCATTCATCACTGAGCCCGCCGCGGCAAATATTATAGGGTACTTTGCTTCTGGTGTCATATTTCCTAAAGTATTTTGGTTACCGTTCTGTGTATTGTGGCTTTCTACAGAGACGGTTTTATGAGAGGTACGGAACTTTGCTTTGTAGCATACTAGCTTCGGACGGCAGCACTGACAGCTGGTTAGCTGGTTATGTGTGCTACGCAAATTTTGTTGGTGCGTACCTTACTGGTCAAGCAGAGATACTCTAGACAGATATAAGTCATTTCAGTTCATTTCTGGTATCCACTTTCTGTAGGGTGAACGCCCCTTTAGGAGACCTTCGGTTAGGAGACCTTCGGAGTCCTCAGGTTGAGAATAAATGGAGTCCCCTTAGCACTGTAGATGGCGGTAGCGCATTTCTTGTGCAAACACCTCAAAAATAGAAGAAGAAGGAGGGGACAACGCCCCCTTAGGAGACCCAACTTGAGCACACACTTTTGCATTGGGTGGGCGGGTTTCGAAGCCTCTTTATTACTCCACCCTCTTTGAGTAAAGTCTGCAGGCGCCCCTGCACAGGCGTACAATGGCACGGCACCTGTTGGAAGACGTCTCTCTCTCTTTCTGTCTCTCCATCTCTACTTCTCTCTTTCCTCCTCTCTCTCTCTCTCTCTCTCTCTCGTGCGCGTATTGCAAGCTGTTGCATATTATTTGCTTGATGCAAAGTTGTGATGGCACGTGACACGCGCTCTCGTTGACATGGTTGTGTGTCCATGGTTGCATGCATTCGCAGGACGTTATTGCAATAACTCATTTGAAAGCGTGGAAGGGTCGTTCAGTTCCTATTTCAATGTCCTTGACTTAAACGCAAAACTCTACACTTCCGAATCCTTTGCGATCGGCACTAAAGTGATTCTTATCAGAAGGCTTTTGCCTACGCATAGACCCTTAAATTAGCCTACAAACATTAGCGAACATTGAAAAAAGATCAAACAACGACCGTCGGGTAGCAGGTTCATGAAAGCGCAGGGAGTGGAGAAGTTCCACAAAAATGCAGAGAAAGATGTGCGACAGCACCACCACCTATTTCATGACTGCTTAAACTTCTTCCTCATGGATAAATGGGCAACAATATTTTTTCCAGCCAGGATTGCACTGAAAAGTAGGCTACTGCTGTTAAAAAAGGGTCACGGCCACTGCCTGTCACTGTACCTGCTGCGTGTGTGTGTGTGAGGGAGGAGGGAGGAGACGCGAAGCAGATGAGGGTCGCGCCTTGCGAAATAGCAGGCAATTCTTTTCCAATGTTTCAGTGACATATTAACAAAAATGCTTCCTATCGGTTTTCGTCTCGGGTGGTATTGTAGTCACATTTTTATTTTTTTGACGAAAATATTAATCAATATCGTTATATTTTTCGTACAAACGCATGCTGTTTTTTTCGTCATCGTTGTATTGTCGTCAGGGGAAAAACAATCGTTACGAATATTTATGACGAAAATATTGGCCAAAGACTAAGCTGGAGCACCAGGTAGTACCATAGATTGTGTCTGGTAGTACTATGCAGCAGACGTACAGTAAAAAGTGAGAATTTTCTGTGGAGTTCAGTCAGTTATCTGACATTCACAATGTACAAACTGTATCAGCATACAATGACATCTCTAATGTATGTAAATGTAATGTATTAAAAGTTTGCGATGGATGAGTCGACTTACCACTCTCGAAGCAAGCGTCAAATGTGAGATGACCTTTCCGAGGCACTCCAGTGTATCCAGGCGGTGAGAGGATCAGCTTGTTCACATTGCCCACCAAAGCATCCTCACCTCCAGCCTCAGTGCCTGCTGTGAACAACAGAAAGTATCAGGTACATGTGCCCTATAGCTGACTGACTGTGGAACAGGTCACTCTGCTACAGCTATTTGGGATCTTAGGCCAGACAACAAACAAACATAATTGTGTATGACATGTGGAACAAGGACTGTACTTAATATACGGTAATGGGGAGTGTGATGGAGAAGTGAGCATGTGTGAATGAACTGTGTGTGTGTGTGTGTGTGTGTGTGTGTGTGTGTGTGTGTGTGTGTGTGTGTGTGTGTGTGTGTGTGTGTGTGTGTGTGTGTGTGTGTGTGTGTGTGTGTGTGTGTGTGTGTCCTTGCGTACGTAAAAAAAAGGCTAGCTGCTTAAGCTATTCGTAAGAATAATACCATCAGAAGTCATGCGTTCACTGAGTGTTGACAGAGTTCTGAGAAGACCAGTGCAGCGTGCAGCCTGCCCGCACTGATAATGTAGTCTCGCGCTTATTTGCGAGGAGCTAAATATTGTGTGAAAGACCCAGCAAAAAAGAGGATTTGTGACGTGGAGCTGATATTTCACATATTTTCATAGAGAAGAGAAGAGAAGAGAAGAGAAGAGAAGAGAAGAGAAGAGAAGAGAAGAGAAGAGAAGAGAAAATGAATGGAGAGGAGAGTCGATACCGCGCACAAAGATTACAAGGTATCAACGCAAAGCCCGGCATTCACGGGTTGTGAGAATCATTGCGAAGATAATTGCGTTTAATGAGGATGGTTAGTCATCTAACCACCAAATACGTCTGACTGCTAGCAAGCAAGCAAACTGCAGCAGTGTGTTTACATCCTTGCCATGCTCAGAACTGTCGAACGACGTCGAGCCTTACGTCATGCTTTAGCCAAACAGACACCCCTAAAAACAACGCACATGCTTTAATGGAAACCGTATTATGGGAATTGTGATCGTGGCGTGAATTTGCAGTGAATTACACACCAGTATCGATGTCTCTGTTGATCTCCTCCATCTTCCTTTCCCATTCGCTCAACACTGTCGAGACGCTGGCTGGCTGTTTCCACGGTAACGGTTTGTGTGACCCGGAGGAAAAGCTGGTGCGTGACGCTTTGACGTAATCGGAGCTGCTTGCAGCAGGTGCGTCTGTGCAGGCTACAGCACCCCCAAGTATGTGGATGTCTACACTGAACCCTGAGCATCTCCAGATTATCTTTTCTGTGTTTTGCCGTCAGATTAAAATAGAAATGTTTCGTTTCTGTAGTGTTATGACTATTATGCTCCCCTTTGCATGTTTAGATGTTGTTGCCTATCGGCACTCCATTGCGCGCTTATTGTAGGCCTAGACCTTTTTTTAACACTGAAATCGTTTAATTTCTCGACTCGAATTTGGAACATTTGTACAATGTAGCCTCGTAACAGGTAGGCTATTGAAAGAAAGAACAAAAATCCATTTTGAACATAACAGCATGTTTTCACATCCACATCTATGTCTATTAGATGTCCCTAATTTAAATGGATCACGCACGCCAACTAGAGCGTGCACTATTCGTTTTCCAGTGTTAGAACACCTGATTAGGTGCATCAAATAAATGCCCATTTGACTCGCAATCAAGGCAGCAGTGTAGGCTATAGACTTTCTCGCAGGCTAATTTTCTGGTTATAAGCTCTAGCCGGAGAGCCAGATGAACGAGACCAAGAGGGGTCCCCTATTTAATAAGACAGAATTGGCAATGACTTTTTTTTTCACCTCTCTCAGTATGCATCTCTATCCTTTCTCTGTGATCGTGTTTGAGCTACACGCCAATGAGCTGCCAGGGTGGTGGTGTGATTATTTTTCAAAAATTATGAAGCATTGTGTGGTGCAATATCATCTTAAAATTGAAAATTGAATAGCTGTCTTTCATGGTGTGTCATCCTCATAGCATCAACAATTAAGTGGTTCCATGCTTCTGCTCCTGTTAAGCAGGGGATGTCAAATCCTATAATGAGGCAGCTTGCAAAAATATAGATTCTTTATCAAGCCAGCCTTTTTTTTTATTCCTGGCCCTTGCGCTCTGATTTTTAAATTCAGTGTGTGTGGCATCGTGTGTGCACCTTCGTGCGTAAGGTGTGTTGGCCATCCTTTCCAAACACATGTTAAAGGATCCTTAAAAGCTCTTCCTTGAGAGCTTTCATTGTTGTCCTGCCTCAGTTCAAGAAATGAGCATCTCCTTCTCTTGCTACCACACAGGTCAAGCTTGTTAATGTGCGCAATGACCAGATGACTTAACTTCAAAGAATGGAATAAAAACTGCTACAGTGTTAGGGTTTTTTTTTCAGCCTCGATTTTAATTGCCTCCCTGGGGCCATCACGTTTTTGTTTTTTTGTTTTTTTTCAGTTACATCAAAAACAATAGGCATCCAGTGAACAGCAGTGTACAACCCAACATGTTCATCATTTCACATCTCTGAAATATTAACAAGATATGTCCAGCAGATATGTCATAAATCATTAATGCACTGAGATAATACACTTTCAAGCACTGCATTTCGGTAATGCTTCGGGACAGGGTGGACTCCGTGTTGTTGCTTGGGGTTAAAAAAACAGCCTCCCCAATATTACTCCTACCCCCCCGCCCCCCTTTACCCACATGTGGACGAGGAGGTTTTTGCATGCGTGGCCATGTTGTGGAAGTGTGTACAGGAAAAGCCTTTTTAGCCTGACCGTGTAGAGACCTGCCCTGTATGAAAGCATCCTCAGTGACCGGAAGGTCGCGCCATGAAGAGACGGTGTACTCAGGAGACTGGCTGAGCTGCGGCTTTATGGAGACACATATAGTCACTATGGCGACAGCAATCAGTGGACCTGAGGGAGCAAATGGGCCAAAAGTGAGGAGGAGGAGGTGGTGGAGGTGCTGCTGGTGATGGTTGTGTGTGTGTGTGTGTGTGTGTGTGTGTGTGTGTGTGTGTGTGTGTGTGTGTGTGTGTGTGTGTGTGTGTGTGTGTGTGTGTGTGTGTGTGTGCCTGTGGTCTGTGTCTGTGTCTGTGTCTGTGTGTGAGGGGTGGGGGGTAGGGTTTGGGCAGTGGTGAGAGGCAGCTGACTGATAAATCAAGCAGCCGACTCCATGATTCAAGTGACAGCTCATCCTGGTGCACAGGCACACACTTTCGACTGAGGAGGCGAAGGGGTGTGTGTGTGTGTGTGTGTGTGTGTGTGTGTGTGTGTGTGTGTGTGTGTGTGTGTGTGTGTGTGTGTGTGTGTGTGTGTGTGTGTGTGCGCCTGTGTGTGTGTGTGTGTGTGTGTGTGTGTGTGTGCGCCTGTGTGTGTGTGTGTGTGTGTGTGTGTGTGTGTGTGTGCGCCTGTGTGTGTGTGTGTGTACTGTATTGCACATACACGAGTGTGAGTGTGTGTGCACATGGGAATATTTTTGTAATAGTCGACATCTTTTTCATGTGTGCTTTCCCTCTGCTATTTTCTGACAGCCTTTTGTATTCGAGAGAGCATCATTCAAAGATCATTTAAATATGACTCAGGCACCATATGCGTCACCATTTTTCCACCAAATATCATTCGAACGAGAATGACACAATGATCCGTTTTTTTATTCCCATTTCGCTCTAACACTTCAAATCTGTTTTTGCATTTGGTGTTGATTTCTCTCTCTCTCTCTCTCTGTCTGTCTCTCTGTCTCTGTCTCTCTCTCTCTCTCTCTCTCTCTCTCTCTCTCTCTCTCTCTCTCTCTCTCTCTATCTCTCTCTCTCTCTCTCTCTCTCTCTCTCTCTCTCGCTCTCTCTCTCTCTCTCTCTCTCTCTCTCTCTCTCTCTCTCTCTCTCTCTCAGGGGCTCACACACACACGTGCAAACCCAGGGAGGGTCCGGCAGGCAGGCAGGCGCACAGTCTTGATGATGAGTGAGATTGTTTTCAAGGAGCATCGCGGCGGTGACTCTCTCTCTCTCTTTCCTCTTGGTTGGCGCTGGCTGGCTGGCTGCGATCCACACCAACAGATGGGCCCATGTCAATAGGCTGCTATTAACTGGACACACTCCCCTCTTGGGGGGCAGGAGAAAAGTGCACGGAGCAAGTGGACAGGAAGGAGCAAGCCGCGCCTCAGGAGCAGCCGTGGCTCCGAGCTCAGAGTATAGTCACGCACCATGTGCTAGCCGCATGGGTCCCCCCCGCCTCACCTCATCTCACACGTTTCTTTTTTAAAATTCATACGTTATTATTTGGATTTGAGGTGCAGCGTCATGATATACTGTATATGATATGAGTATTGCAGGTAAATTCTCTTTCTTAATCTTTTCTTATTTTATTATTTTTAATGTTCCATAGATCTTATCGTGGGGTTGTTTAGTGGTAGTTCTATGTACTGTTTGTTTCCCCCAAATTGTGAGTATGAAAAGAAAAATCTTCCTGGTTTTAATGTGAAACGAACAACAACAACTAAAAAAAAAAGAGTCGTGTGTACAGCATATCGAATAATGTCTTGTTTGATCAAGTAAAAATTAGGTTGAATATTATGAAAAACAAAGAGAGCAGTAATACGTCTTTTTCCTGTAATGAAAAATTCATAAATGCCATTAGCATCAAAGATAATGGCCCGGCGCCAGCTGACGATGGTCCAGAATAAACAAGGCCAGGTAGCAGTGGGAGATGTAGCTCCACTGTGATCATATTAGAATCTGAACTCAACGTCCCATTCAAAAAAAAAGAAAAGGAACCACAACGTTTCTAAAAATAAATCACCTAACAAGTAACAATACTGACTATTGCAGCTGAAATTCCGGCATAGTACTAGACCACTTTGTTCATACACACCTGTGCATTGCTTGTTTTTTTTCTCCTTCACATATAACACTTTTTTTAATGGAGTCTGAAGATGTTGCAATTTAAGGTGTAACAGCACAGAGCCATGCAGGAGTGTGTGAGAGTGTGTTACGTGTTCACGGCC
>NC_085862.1:42660337-42662837 GCF_034702125.1 Engraulis encrasicolus | reverse complement strand
TGCTGGCGCTAAATCATTTGCATACATTAGACAGCAGTGCTGCTGCTGCTGCTGCTGCTGCTGCTGTGGTAAAGGCCTATCTCAGGACGCCTGATGAGACACACACACACACGCACACATGCACACACACACACACACACATTCACATCCCCTCCCCTTCTGTGAGGCAGGGACACACCGTCTAGTAGTATTGTGATTCTGCCGGCGAGGGAGAAGGGAGAAGCAGTGCAGTGTTTGGGTGTTGACGTACATTGCTGTTGCCATATAGTCTCAGAGAATCTAGAATGTTCTTCAAGCTTGGTATACCTGCTGCTTTTTCTACTTCTTTTTTTTTTTTGGTCGGGATTGTTGTTGTCATCAACAGCATCAGGCGCCTATCATCAAACAGATGTTCCCCACCTAATGCAACACGCCTGATTACCTCCGCATTTAAAAGACAAGTCCATACCGCGCGGTTTGTTTTCAACAAACACAGACGACAAAAAATTAATAGAGGACTCCTCTGAGTGCAAAAGAAAAAAATGAAACCGGTAGGCACAAATGATCCTCAAAAAACAACACATTTAACAATTTGAAAAAAAAATATTACGTTTATATAACGTAA
The DNA here is from genome assembly GCF_034702125.1 of Engraulis encrasicolus. Classification (NCBI taxonomy): domain Eukaryota; kingdom Metazoa; phylum Chordata; class Actinopteri; order Clupeiformes; family Engraulidae; genus Engraulis; species Engraulis encrasicolus. The sequence continues at coordinate 42,662,233 of NC_085862.1, read as the reverse complement.
CATTTTTGAAAATGGAAGAAGCCCTGTGAATAAAAGAAAATACTCTTAACAAAAGACTTCAGCAGCTCTTTACCCCCCATCAATATCTTCCCACTGAAAGAGCTTAATGGCTCTGATCTTCGCCGATTGCCACTGCCCCAGAAGCTGTTTGCTGTGCTGGTAGGGGCTTGCTCTGTGTGTGTGTGTGTGTGTGCGTGTGTGCGTGCGTGCATGCGTTTGTGCATGTGTCTGTCTGTGTGTGTGTGTGTGTGTGTGTGTGGTGCGTGTGCGTGTGTGCGCATGCGTGTGTGTGTGTGTGTGTGTGTGTGTGTGTGTGTGTGTGCCGGCGATGGCTGAAATAATGTCCAGCCAGCTGGAGGAATGTAATGAGCTCCGCAACAGAACCCGCTGACGCCACGCCGGCCTGCTCCAGACTCTGGGTCGTAGCAGGAGCCGGAAACAGAACCACAGCCCCTAGAGTGGCGGTGTGGCTCTTAGAAACATTACTCTCCCTCTCTTTCTCTCTCTCTCTCTCTCTCTCTCTCTCTCTCTCTCTCTCTCTCTCTCTCTTTTTCTCTCTCTCTCTCTCTCGCTCTCTCTCTCTATCTGTTCCCCTTTCTTACTCCCTCTCTTTCTTTTTCTCTTTCTTATTAACTTTATTTCTCTTTCTCTCTCTCTCTCTCTCTCTCTCTCTCTCTCTCTCTCTCTCTCTCTCTATCTCTCATTCACTCTCTCACTAACACCGCACTGAAAGCACTGCGCAAAATGGAGAAAGGTTCAGGCTCATCTGGCACAGCAAGGACAGTCAATCTATCATTCAGATTCTATACGGCAAAATCCAACCCACTGAAAACACTGGGTGAATGTATGTGCTACAAAAACTTAACAAAGTTATTTGTTATAATATTGTAAATTAGTTGGTAGGCCTATAATAAAGGATTTTGTGTGGGACTAAAAGCGCTGCTCGTGTGGCACAAGTGTACGAGTCCTTTCATAGTTGTACTTTATAACTCTTGGGTGTCACATTGCCAAGTTTGTTTCATAACTTTAAAAAAAATGCTGTTTCATCATCACAGATAAAAAATAAACATTTTTAGACCACCCCGACGCCAAAATGCAAAAAAAAATACGGCTCAGGAACAGGGGGGCAATGAGGCGGGCAGGGAGGGAACAGCGTGGCGATTGGCAAGTGTTTTGCTGGCACCGGAGAGACAGGCGCAGGTCATCTCTATTCCACAACAATGATTAGCTGCTCCCATCTGCCGCTCCGAGCCTGGTCCCCTCCTCCTCCTCCTCCTCTGCCTGATTGCCGCGTTTCTCTGGTTAATGTACCCCAGGAAATGAGTTCATTCATGCACTGCAGCCTTCCCCCTCAGCCTAGCCCAGCTAGCCTGCCTGCCTGCCTGCCTGCCCGCCTGCCTGCCCGCCCGCCCCAAGAACAGGTGCTGCATTCTGCACTGCACAAAGACGCTGCAAGCAAGCGGCGCACCCGGCCCTCCATATACGCTAGAGAGCACACACATGCACACACACACATGTATACACACACACACACATACACGCACACACAGAGAGAGAGAGAGACAGAGAGAGAGAGAGAGAGCAAACACTTTGGTGGAAAAGAAGCATTACTTAGGGTTCAATGATTAGAAATTGCCATGGATTAGAATCACAGTTATCTGATGTAGCTGCTGGTATATTTCGCCCTGATGTGAATATGCTCACTTCATCACACACCCTGTATGCAGAGTATGGGATTATTTATTAAATGTTTTCGTAATTAGTGATAGCCATCGTGCAATTTTTTTTTTTTCAGAAAGGTTAGGCTCATTGCTTTTTTTAAGTCACCTATCGAATATACGTCACTGTATGATTGTGGGAGCCTTTTTTCCTGATGAATCCCATTTACAGGGAAGG
>NC_085862.1:42640337-42655337 GCF_034702125.1 Engraulis encrasicolus | reverse complement strand
GCGTGCGTAATGAAGATGGAAACATCTTGGGTGGAAAAGAGGGAATGGAGTGGCACGACTAGGACGAAGTATCCTGAAGCGGCGCCCAACTGTCCGGAATGTAGCGTCCATAGTGCTACGGCGTCCAGAGTCATGCGGGGGCACGAGTCTGGAGGCAATGTGGCAGGCGAGTTAATGGAAATCGCATCTCAGAATGGAGCATCAGGCACGAATGTCATGCCACGGTGGTGACCACGAGCATGGGCTGCGGCGAGTGTGAACATTGGCCTGCAGCCATCCAGAATCAGCGGTGGAGGAATCGGGATAGGAGTGGTGCATAAGCTGCACTCCATGTCGAAGATGGCGGCCTTGATTCTTTACTTCGGTATCTGACGCCGTCTGGGCCCAAGTAGAGGTAACAAATGCATGGGCAGCGAGAGGCCATCCGAGGAGGGCAACGCAGATATCAGCAGACGTAGGCAAGAGAAATGCAGCTGCAGGTTGAAAGGGGGCAGCGGCATTGGGTGGACTGGAGAGAGCAGCAGCCGGCGAAGAGGCGGCAGTTGCGAGTGGGTTGGAGGGCGGCGGCAGTGAGTGTGGTGCGGCCGATGGTGGCACGTAGAGCAGGAGCGGAAGCGGAGGCATGAAGAGCGAACAGTAGTATATAGAGTAGCAGAGCATGTAGAGCAGGCGGTGGCCCGTAGAGCAAGTGGCAGCAGTAGAACCGCTTGGCAGTGCTACCGCGCAGAGCGGGGGAGCGCACGGACCCACGGAGGGGAGCCGGGGAGGAATCTCGGCGAGATCGAAGGTGGCGGTCGGAGCGGCTGGAACCGTGGGGCCGGCGGCCTCAGCGGTCGGGCCTAGGCGAACGGCTTTCACGGCCTGGCGGAACCCTGGGCGCTCGAGTGGATCGAGGGCGGCGGCTGGGAACCGGAGAGTGGCCGGGTTGGTGCTGGCGCCTCGGCAGAGATGCCAGTGTCAGGGGCTGAGTCAGCAAAGCCGAGGCGGCAGGAGAAGAGTGAGCCAGCAACCGTCACCATCAATGCGGAGCAGGCTACCGAGGCAGTCTATCACGCAGAGGAGAATCAAGTGGCAAAGAGGGTAGCAGCGGCGATTGAGGGGGTAGCGGCGGCAGGTTTGCAGCTGCCTGCGGCATGCAGAGCGCTAGAGCTAGCAGCGGCGGAAAAGATCCAATAAAGGGGATGGCGGCGCCGGTAGTCGGACCATGGTCAATCGGTTTATCCATGGTCAGAGGTGCGGCAAACGTTGCAGGTGGAGGGACAGAAGATCAGGAAACCTCAACGTGCAGGGAGATCCAAGGCATCACTAGAAGAGCATTGGGTCTGGGTACGGACGAGGCGGAGCGTTTGGCTGAGAATGCTGGCGAGTGGCAATGCCGCTCACTGGCGTGGCAGCCGTTGCCGCGGGAGCGAACGGCTTAAGCCAGGGAGAGGGAGAGGAGGCGTCGACTCTGCGACCGTGAGGGGAGGAGCCAGCGGACAGATGGAGAGCAAGGAAAGGTGCCTGAGCTATAGGCACATCGAGCGCTGCCGTGGAAGTGGGAGGCAGAGGTCCGCCTCGCGCAATGAGCGGGAGGGGGGTGCGGCCAGTGAAGAGGCTCCCGGAGGCAGGGAGACCATAGCAAATCTGACACGGCCCCTGAGGAGTGGAACAGCAGTGGCAGCGAAGAGGGTTACCTCCCTAGCAGCAGCCACCAGAGCTGACGGAGGGCTTCGGCGCCGTAAGACCACAAGGCAGGGCAACGGGCAACCACGGGGAGTGGGGGAGCAGATATAAGAAGCAGGACAAAACCCGCTCACAGTCATCAGCATGGTGCGATCAGCCGATGAATAAAGTTAAACCCCCTTGGGTTGTTAGCATGGTGCTAACCTGCAGATGAGGGAGACCATGAAAATTAAGTGGAGTCAAACCACGGAAATGGCGTAAGGCCACAAAATGTAGAGAATAATAACGAATAAATGCAAATAAAGAAATAGCAAAGAGGGCATAAGTAACTAGCAAGCCAAAACCTTGACAAAGCACGCCAAATAAAATTAGCATTGTAGCATTGCATGCCTCGGTAGCAAGGTGCTCCACCACGAATTTATAGATCGTTTTCGTGACGGCACTACGAATGGCATGAGACAGGGTTGGGCAGAGAGGAAACCGCGTGCGGTGAGGAAACCAATATAGGTGAAGCACCGGGTGCTGAATAAACGAGTAGCATGCTCAGGAAACAAGTTGTGAGCTGGCGAATACACTTGGAGGTGATGGGGAGACGTGGCTCCACTCGAATTCAGCTCCTGAACCAAAGGAGAAACATGCACGCCAGGAGGAGAGGCAGGCCGCGTGTGATGACAGGCGAAGACGACCAGCCGCCATGACGGTTGAATGATACGCAGGTGACTTAGGAGACAAGTCATCGAGACAACAGCAAATTGTGCGTGAGCGAGCAGAGAAGCACGAGAAACGCCTGGTTCCAATTCCAAGTGAAAGTAGCCTAATGGCTCAGAGATAAAGGGGCTGGCGGCGCAGGGAAAGTTGTGCTTCCAACGTAAACTCCAGAGCGAAGGCCGACGAGACAAAGGAGTAGACAGCGCATCTTGGGGAAAAAGTGGCGCACGTCGGCGATTTAAGCATTGACAGTAGGCGATATCTCGGGCAGAGGGGATATCCATCCAGCAAGAGAGAAGTGGAACATCGTTGACGTTGGTGAGGCGGCCTGGCCAGAGGGCGCGTCAGAACAAGGCGGCAGGAATCGAGAGAGAAGTGTGGCGTCCTCCTTGCGTGGAGAAGGTCCACGATCCGGCGTGGAACACTGGCGGCCTTCAAGCGATGGAGGCGGGCGACGGAGGAGGCACCGAAACGGGCTTGCTGCATGGAGCAGAAACCGGCGTCGGGCCCGCTCAAACAGGTGGAGAACCGGAGAGGCGGAGGTTGTGAAGAGACGTCGGCTCCCGCTGAGAAGGCGAGAGGGAGAACCGCACAGGGCACCGACCGAGAGCTCGGGCAACGTCTGCGCCAGCAGAAATGCGCGAGGTCTGGGGTATGAAAGTCTTCCATGGAGATGGCAAGTAGGAGACCGGTTGGAACCGTGGGGCCGGCGGCCTCGGCGGTCGGTCGGACGTAGGCGAACGGCCTCCACGGCCAGGCGGGACCCTGGGCGCTCGAGTGGATCGAGGGCGGAGGCAGGGATCCGGAGAATGGCCGGGTTGGCGCTGGCGCCGAGGCGGCGGGAGAGAGGAGTGAGCCAGGCGCTGGAGACGGCTACGCACCCTCCGAGCGGGGGATTCGAGCTGGGAGGAGAGGGCAGAGTCTTCAAACTCGGATCCGGAGGCCTGGATGTCCGAATCTGCGGCGGCATTGGTGTCCATTCTTTCGACGAAAGAGAGAGAGGCTTGCAAGAGCGGCGATCGGCAGGCGGCAATGCGAGCGAGAAAGCGAGTTTCTGACTAGGAGCAGGTGAGTGGTGAATAAATACAGCGTTGATAATTGAAGGGGATGAGGTTCAGGTGGATAGGTAGGCGTGCCTGTACTAGCGCGCAAGGAACTGGACAAATGACAGACGAGCAGGAAATACAGAGCAGGTGTTAATTTAGACCTGTCAAATTTCATTACGCTTCTCCCGAACTTTCGTTTCGTAAACGGAACGACATTAATAGTTACCCATAGAACTAGGCATAGAAATACATGTACAGACACAAACATGAGATAAACATATGTACACACACACATAAACATATGTACACACACACACACACACACACACACACACACACACACACACACACACACACACACACACACACCACAAACACAGATGTTCACGTCCTGCTGGACCTCTGCTAACTGTGGCAAATGGCCTGCTCACACACACACACACACACACACACACACGCTTACACACACACACACACACAAACACCCCCGCGCGCACACACACGCGCACACATGTACACACACGCACGCACACTCACACGCGCACACACACAGACACACCACACACACACACACTGCCCCCACACCCCCAGCCCCTCTCTCTCTCCCTCACAGTTGCATGTCCTCATCAACTGAGGGTTGGCAAACTGGTGGTGGCATGCTATTATGCATCATCAGCCAGAGACAGATTTGAATCACAATTCACACACTGGCGGAATTAGCGGCAGCTTTCGGGCTGCGTGCTTTGATGTGCGGCAGACTACGGCAAGCGGGAGGTGAACGTTTAGATGGTAGGGGGTGTTTGAGTGCGTGTGTGTGTGTGTGTGTGTGTGTGTGAGAGAGAGAGAGAGCGAGAGAGAGAGAGAGAGAGAGAGAGAGAGAGAGAGAGAGAGAGAGAGAGAGACCAATAGAAATAGAGAGAGTAAAAGAGAGCTACAGTAGCATACGGCAAAACTGGTAAGTATCCTAAATATTAGTGTGTGTGTGTGTGTGTGTGTGTGTGTGTGCGTGCGTGCATGTGTCTGTGTGTGTGTGTATGTGCGTTTGTGTGTGTGTGTGTGCGAGTGTACGTGTATGTATATGTGTGTGTGTGTGCGTGTGTGCGTTTGTGTGTGTGTGTGTGTGTGCGTTTGTGTGTGTGTGTGCGTGTGTGTGTGTGTGTGTGTGTGTGTGTGTGTGTGCGTTTGTGTGTGTGTGCGTGTGTGCGTTTGTGTGTGTGTGTGCGTGTGTGTGTGTGTGTGTGTGTGTGTGTGTGTGTGTGTGCGTGCGGGTGTGCGTGCATGCCTATGCCCATGTGTATTTATGTGTGTGTGTGAGGGGAGAGTGTTATTATGGAGATGTTCTGTAAGGCCTAGTGTGAGGCTGGATCTGAAGTGGGAAGGGAGGTCGGCCATGGGGATGCAGCTACACTGACCTGGAAATAACAACTTGCCGTCTCGTCTCCCCTGCAGAGGAGAGAGGAGCGGGGAACGGGGAGCAGGAACACCACAGGAAGAAAACCTGGATGTGTGTATTTGTGTGTGTGTGTGTGTGTGTGTGTGTGTGTGTGTGTGTGTGTGTGTGTGTGTGTGTGTGTGTGTGTGTGTGTGTTAGAGAGAGAGAGAGAGAGAGAGAGAGAGAGAGAGAGAGAGAGAGAGATTTTGTGTGAAAATGAGAATGTGAAGAGAAAGAGAGAGAGAAGAGAGAGAATAGGGGATAGAAGAGTTGTACATTATGTGCAAGTCTGTGTGAAACAGATTGTGTATACTACGTGTGGTGTGTATAACTACAAGACAAAGTGCAGGAGTTCGAGAAAGGGGTGTGTGTGCTTATGTGTGTGTGCGTGCGTGCGTGTGTGTTTGCGTATGTGTGTGTGTGCGTATGTGTGTGTGTGTGTGCACGTGCACGCGTGCGTGCGTGCGTGCGTGTGCGCCCACATGCGCGTGTGTGTGTGTGCACGTGCACGCGTGCGTGCGTGCGTGCGTGTGCGCCCACATGCGCGTGTGTGTGTGTGTGTTTGTGTGTATTCTGTGTGTGTGTGCGCGCGTGTGTGACAGGAGTCCATTCATCATGAGGGGGGCAGCGGTGTTTGTCTGCGATTGCAGAGACTGCGGTGAAAATGAACATCTGAGTGGTGAACACTGGGAACACTGCAGCACTCTGTAGTCCTCCAATGCAGGAAAGGCTCGCCTTGTGCCAGCTAGCCTCAAAACATGCTGCACACAACACACACACACACACACACACACACACACACACACACACACACACACACACACACACACACACACACACACACACACACACACACACGCACGCTACTCACAGCCTATCACTTAACACACACACACTCACACGCATGCAGGCACACACACACACACACACACACACACACACACACACACACACACACACACACACACACACACAACTACCTGCCTATGAAAAAACACGCCCTCCCAGTACTAAAAGACTACCACATGAAACACACATGCACGCATACCTGTACTCTACAAACTAACAGCCTAACAGCCTACTGCATAACACAGACACACACGTACTGTATATGCATTCGCCCTCATAGAGAGAATCAACTGCCTATGACATAACACACAGGTAACAGACTGCCACACACTTGAATAAATGTCTACCACACAATACACACATTACAGACTACTGCATAACACACAGACAGATACACAGGCACGCACGCACGCACACACACACACACACACACACACACACACACACACACACACACACACACACACACACACACACACACACACACACACACACACACACACACACACACACACAGGAATAAAATCCTACCAGGCACGCTGCTGTAATGTCCTCCGGCCTCACCATGCATGCTAGTGTGTTAGACTGATCGTGCCAGTGGCACAATAGCATTTTCCAGCGAAATATTATTGTGGACAAAGCACATAAGGGCATGTACTTTTCACTGAGCCGAGGAAATGGATCGCAATTTGCAGGACAACGGCATTTCACTTCTGGTACTGAATAAATAGCCAAATTACTTGCTGATAATGCCGCCCATTGTTCTGGATCTATTTACAATTATCTCAGAATAATTATAAATGGGACGCTGAACGAATAAATAAATAAATTACATACTAGTGTGCAGCACGAATGCCTGAAAGGAAGGTTTAGGCACCTCGGTGTTGGTGCAGTAATGACTGCTTTTGTTAATTACAGACCAAGGAAGGGCGGGCAATCAAAAAAAGACAATATTTACTTGGAACAGAATGCGCACTCTCTAGTCTACACTTATGTGTTTTAGCAGCCTAGCTTACGTAGGCTACACAGCGATAATACAGGCCCTCACATCCTCTACAGGAAAAAGAGAATACCACTGACGTCCATTATGAACTCATACAGTATAATCTCATTCTCATCATAATAAAAAGAGAAAGAGGCAGAAAAAAGGGAGGGCCCTTTCGAAGGATGCATGGCCTAATTTGACGTGTGCTAATTCTCCCGTGGGTGCGTGTCACATGTTGACACGGAATTACACCGCGCCATTATGCGCCGCACGGAAGCCACGGCATCCTAACTGGTCAGACAAATTGGACGCACCTGCTGTTGGAGGTGTGTAATCATCCCTCGCGGTGGGGCGGCTGTGGCTATCTGCGTATAGAGAACGCGACGGAGAGAGAGAGATAGTCAGAATGAGAGAGTGCAAAATAGAAAGAGTCAAAGTAAGAGAGAGAGAGAGAGAGAGAAAGAGAGAGAGAGAGAGAGAGAGAGGGACAGAGAGAAAGAGAAAGAGAAAGAGAAAGAGAGTGAGTCAGTGTATGTGTGTGAGAGAGAGAGAGAGAGAGAGAGAGAGAGAGAGAGAGAGAGAGAGAGAGTGAGTCAGTGTATGTGCGAGAGAGAGAGAGAGAGAGCCAGGGGCCAAAGCAGCAGACAGTAAAAGAGGGGCCGGCGACAGCAGCGGTGGTGATGGCGGCGACAGTATCACATCGGCGACGGCTTGGGACGCACCTCGCCGGCCGACCGTTTTAGTGGCGTGATAAATGCGAGTGAGCGCCTGAGCGATAGGCTGGGCCCGAAAGTTGACATGTTGATGAACAGACCCGCATTGTGGAATTGATAGTTTCTTAGCCAGTGCGTTTTTACTGATTTACTAATTGTTTGGGGGGATAGCGTTGCGGCTGTCATGAATAAAGGATGACTGCTTGGAGAGAGCTAGGGGAATGGGCTGAAGCAAAGCTTGGGGTCGCACACTGACCTCAGAGAGAGAGAGAAAGGGGTGGGGGGTGACAGAGGAAGAAAGATGGAGAGATATATGAGGATGGAGAAAGATGGAAAGATATATGTGGTGGAGATAGAGGGAGAGGACGATAGAGAGGCAAGATGAGGAAGAGACAGAGAGGGAGAGAAGGGAGAGAGAGAGAAGGGACTCAGAGACCGAAAGAAAGAAATCGAGAGAGAGAGAGAGAGAGAGAGAGAGAGAGAGAGAGAGAGAGAGAGAGAGAGAGAGAGAGAGAGAGAGAGAGAGAGAGAGAGAGAGAGAGAGAGAGTGGGGGGGGTAAGTGAGTGATGATGGAGATAGATAGATAGATAGATAGATAGATAGATAGATAGATAGATAGATAGATAGATAGATAGATAGATAGATAGGGACAGCTAGAGAGAGAGAGAGCAAGGGAGTGGGGGGTAAGTGAGTGACCAAGGATTGAGAGAGAGAGAGAGAGAGAGAGAGAGAGAGAGAGAGAGAGAGAGAGAGAGCACTAGAGAGAGAGAGAGAGAGAGAGAGAGAGAGAGAGAGAGAGAGACACAGAGAGAGAGAGAGAGAGAGAGAGAGAGAGAGAGAGAGAGAGAGAGAGAAAAAGAGAGAGAGAACAGAGTCTCCAATATTGCTTATAGCCCTGAGGAGGAGAGAGAGGAGGCAGAAGCGTCCCCGCTAGTTTTCCAGCGCATAAATAATGCATGCCGTCTAACCGCTAGTGTTAAGGTTTTTTAAATGGTCCTGCATGACGCCTGCCAGCAACGTCAATGGAGTGGCGCAGTCTAAGAAACGAAATACTATACTATATATGGCATTCTGACACCTCCCTCTCTTTTTCTTGCCATCTCTCTTTCTCTACCGTACCTTTACTTTCTTTATGTTGCCGTCTGTGTTACATACGTTGGCTCACTCCATGCGTGTCAGTCTTACACACTGATTGCTAACCTTGCTGGCAGGGCTTCTGGGGCAAGTCTCAGTCGCAGCAAGGCGGAGGCGCCGCATTGCACGGCACTGCACGGCACTGCACGGCACTGCACGAGAACGACTTGACTTTCAGCAATAACATGGAACATGGAGAGCCAAGGTGAAAAGGGATGGATGTTCACCCACAGAGATGGGAGGAGATGAATAAATGGGGGAATGCGTAGAGGGGAAAACAGAGAGAGAGAGAGAGAGCAAGAGAGTGAGATAACGAAGAGATACATGGAGAAGTGAGTGGTGGAAAGAGAAAAAGAGAGCGTGTGTGTGAGAGAGAGAACATGTGAGAGAGGTAGAGACAGGGGAGAAAAAGAGAGAGAGAGAGAGAGAGAGAGAGAGAGAGAGAGAGAGAGAGAGAGAGAGAGAGAGAGAGAGAGAGAGAAAGAGGGAAAGACAGATACAACAGAGACAGAGAGAGAGAATGATACAGTGACGGAAGGATTACCCTTGAGACTTGAGCTTTGGGACAGCTGCACAAATAACATCCGGCAGAATTCAAAAGATAACAGATTTTTAAGGTGACCACTGGCAAGGAAATGACTTTCTCTCCCCCTTTCGGTTGTTTGGCTGTACTGAAACTTCCCTCGACTGACTCCATCGTCCGTCACAGCAGGTAATAGTGTGCAAGTGACAACCATTACACAAAAACAGGAACAAAAAATAGAGAAAGCAAAAAGGGACAAAATTATTAAAACGTGAAAAAAAAATCCACAGAGAGGTCCGTAGGCTGCGAAGTGGCCTTGTCAGAGACATGGCCTTGTCATACGTACGTACGCAGGGGCCACCATGGGGTCTGGGCAGAGTGGCAGTGTTGAGCTCACGGCTCTGGAGGGTGGTGCTGATTAAAGCTTGGTGCAGATGGGCCACGGTGGTCAGCCTCATTGCGTGATGGGGAGGATCCAGCTGGGATCAAACACAACACAGGGCCCCCTTCTCCTCTCTCATCTGCTCTCTCCTCCCTCTCCTCTCCTCTGTTCTCTGCTCCCTCTCTTCTGCTCTCTCCCCCCTCTCCTCTCCTCTGCTCTCTCCTCTCTTGTCTGCTCTCTCCTCCCTCTCCTCTCTTCTGTTCTCTGCTCCCTCTCTTCTGCTCTCTCCTCCCTCTCCTCTACTCTGCTCTCTCCTCTCTTCTGCTCTCTTCTCCCTCTCATTTCTCCTGCTATCTCTTCCCTTTCCTCTCTTCTGATCTCTCCTCCCTCTCCTCTCTTCTGCTCTCTGCTCCCTCTCCTCTCCTCTGCTCTCTCTTCTCTTCTGCTCTCTCCTCCCTCTCCTTTCTCCTGCTATCTCTTTCCTTTCCTCTCTTCTGTTCTCTCCTCCTTCTCCTCTCTTCTGCTTTCTTCTCCCTCTTCTCTCTTCTGCTGTCTCCTCTTTCTCCTATCTCCTTCTCTCCCCTCTCCTCTTTCCTGCTCCATTCTCTCATGGCTTGTGGACTGCCAGCACATCTCCAACGCCCCTACAGTGTCTAACGCGTGTGCACACACACGCACAGACACACACACACATGCACACACGCACACACACACACACAAACACACACACACACACACACACACACACACACACACACACACACACACACACACACACACACACACACACACACACACACACACACACACACACACACACACACACACACACACACACACACACACACACACACACAAACACACACACAAACACACAAAGAGAAATACATAAACAGACACACACACATAGACACACAGACACAGACACAGACACACACACACACACACACACACACACACACACACACACACACACACACACACACACACACACACACACACACACGCACACGCACACGCACACGCACACGCACACGCACACGCACGCACGCACACGCACACACACACAAAGAGAAATACATACACACACACACACAGATGCACACACAGATGCACACACATACACACACACACAGACGCATACACATATACACACACACACACACACACCGCAAAAACCCACAGAGCATGAGTGATGACAGTGATGGCAGTGCTGATGACAGGAAAACAAATTGCTTGTGTGCATTTCTTCTCCTGGCGTCCTATACATCAGAGGAGCGCACCACTGCGTCCCAAATGGACCATAATCAGACTGTCCTACCGCCCCTGCATCCTAATGCCACCACCGAACAGTCAGAAGCAGAAAAAAACAACAATCCCTTTTTGCTTTCATCTTTCAGCAAGCAAAAAAAGCATTGATTTCCTGCTATTGTGTTCGGACAGACAAAGAAAAATAAGAACGAATGATGAGCAGTAGCTTCATTCATGTTATTCAAGATTATTAATTAGAAAATATCTCAAAGGTGATACATGTCAATATATTTAAATATTTTTACGTACATCTTTATAATAATAGAACCTTGTAAAAAAAATGCATCAACACAGCATCCCGTTTGTATCGGTTACCAAAGCTCTTTTCTTTAGAACTCCTAAGTCACAACACAACACAAACAAACAAAATGCACTACAGTACGTATATGCAAGCGTGTGTGTGTGGGGGGGCCCGGAGTGGTGTGCTGCTGTGTGGGTAGACTGAAAGGCGCTTGTGACAAATGCCACAGTCTTGTCCTGAAGCCGGCATGAAGAATTCATGCGTTGGCAAAGTGTTTCTGCGAGATGCTGACGAGAAGCGAAGCTGAAGGCCCCGTGCAGGCCTGTCAAAACCAGGCAAGCAAACTAGGTATTTACCCAGGGCCCCCTTCTGAAAAGGGGGCCTCCTTGTAATGTTATGATAGTATTCAAATGACAGTAGAAACCTATATGAGGAAGACAAAACCTTTCTAAATCCCAAGGACTGATAACAGTGCAATGATACTGCTATCAAAATTTCACATGAGGGGCCCCCTCCCTAATCAGTTTGAAGAGAAAAAGGGGCCCCCAAGTCCCTCTTTGCCTAGGGCACCCCCAAATACCTTGAAACGGCCACGGGCTCCCATGATTCATGTCTCCTGACACACAGACTGATTGTGTGTGGGGAGCAAGAAAACTTTGCTTTTTATTCTCAAGGAGTTCAATCAGGATTTGTCAGCTGCCTGTCCGCTCAAACTAATGGAAGTGCTGGGAAAGAAATATGAGCCGCAGACTCTCTGCCAAGCAAATCGGAGCATAATGGATTAACATTATGCAACTGTCAGCAGAATTCGAGTACATTTAAAATTGATACAGGAAATAACTGCATTTCCTGACTTGCTCGGGAGCACTGAACAGTAACCAATAACTTAATTTTGGGTTACACTGATTTTTACAATGTTCTAGAAACAAAAAAACACATGTACAAAAAAATCCCAAGTCATCAAAATGACACAATGTTAGACTATATTAGACTAGCCACTGGGAACATAAAGAAAATGCAAATGTCCCATTGCATGTAAGCTCATACCGTAGGTCCGCTTCCACACTTTGTTTGCTAAACTGTGCGATGAAAACCATTGCGTTTTCATTTTTACTTGTTTTCTTGAAAGCAAGTCTGGGTTGTGTTGTGCTGCTGTGTTGTGTTGAACTGTGCAGTGCTCTGCTCTGCTCTACTGTGTTGTGTTGTGTTGTGTTGTGTTGTGTTGTGTTGTGTTGTGTTGTGTTGTGTTGTGTTGTGTTGTGTTGTGTTGTGTTGTGTTGTGTTGTGTTGTGTGGTGTTGTGTTGTGTTGTGTTGTGTTGTGTTGTGTTGTGTTGTGTTGTGTTGTGTTGTGTGGTGTTATTTGGTGCTCAGCTGTGTTGTGCTTGGCTGGTGTGAAGTGTAGGCCTACGGTGAACAGCTTGCACCGGGAGCCTCCGTGTCACTGACTGCAGACTCGGCTGGCCGGGCAGGCAGGCAGGTGGCAGCTGACACTAGCGATCCGGTTAGCGGCCGTCATTAGTGATGTCAGAGCAGCTGAGGCACGGGGCTCCGGGGGGTGGAGGGTGGAACGGTTGGGGGTGGAGGGACTCGGAGGGGGGGTTGGAGAGGGGTTTGGAGCTCTGGTGTGGAGGAACCAGGTGGTGGAGGGAGCTAGGGTTGGGGCTGGAGGGTGGAACGGTTGGGGATGGAGGTACTCGGAGGGGGGGTTGGAGAGGGTTGGAGCTCTGGCGGTGGAGGAACCAGGCGGTGGTGGAAGGAGCAGGGGTTGGGGGTGGAGAGGGTTGGGCTGAGGGGTGGAGGGGTGTAGGGGTGGAGAGGGGTCAGGGCGTGGGGTTGGCCTCCCAAAGAGGAGCCAGAGGTGCAGGTGGGTTCAGGTGGAGGTGATGGGGGTGGGAGACCAGTGTGTGTGTGTGTGTGTGTGTGTGTGTGTGTGTGTGTGTGTGTGTGGAGGGAGCTAAACTGCTGTGGCAGGTGCTAATACACCATTTACACTTACCTACCCACTTCGTAGCTGCACTAATCAATGGTAACTCATTTACTCACGCTTGCTTCAAAATGTTTAACCCGTTACTTACTATTACAGGTGTAAATCCAGTGAAGTGAACACATGGCTGATAT
The DNA here is from genome assembly GCF_034702125.1 of Engraulis encrasicolus. Taxonomy (NCBI): domain Eukaryota; kingdom Metazoa; phylum Chordata; class Actinopteri; order Clupeiformes; family Engraulidae; genus Engraulis; species Engraulis encrasicolus. The sequence continues at coordinate 42,642,228 of NC_085862.1, read as the reverse complement.
GTCTATCTTACTACAGACTCAACAGGAAGCCCATGTTTGACCTCTGTCAGCACTGTATGTCATAAGGCTGGGCATACATATTTGGCCTTTTGGTAATACACCTCATTTTGGTAAAACGTAAGAGACTATGTATAATTTAAAATATATTGTTAAATATTTTAGTTACAGTATTTTCAGCATTATTACTCGGACAAGAATATTATCTGGATTATTACCACCCAGAGTTATCCATAAAGAACAGCAAAAAAGACATTATACTGTACATGTCGTATAACTGTGAAGAACATTAACATAATGACATAATGTACATCACAGTTTGAAAATCAATACAACCACCAGCCATCAGCTGAATACGCTGGTAAAATCTGAAAGTGGCTGGTTAAAAAAACATTTGAACCATTCATACATATTTTGTGTGTGTGTGTGTGTGTGTGCGCGTGCGTGTGTGTGTGTGTGTGTGTGTGTGTGTGTGTGTGTGTTTGTGTGTGTGTGTGTGTGTGTGTGTGTGTGTGTGTGTGTGTGTGTGTGTGTGTGTGTGTGTGTGTGTGTGTGTGTGTGTGTGTGTGCGTGCGTGTGTGTGCGTGCCTGCGAGCATACATATTTGTGTGTGAGTGTGTGCATAGCCTACGTATATGTGCGTGTGACCGTACATGTGTGTGTGTGCAAAAAGTTTCGGAAAGACTTGAACAGATTTGGTGGGAGACGCTGACTTTACAATGAAAGGAAGTTCGCGAGCAACACCAACACTTGGTTTCAACATCTTGAGAGTGGCACCCCGCCTGCACGTCCTCGGCTCGGCGCGACGCGGCTCGGCACGTCTCTGTCTTTAAATAAACCTGTGATTATGCGGGGTGAAAATTACGACTTGCGAGGAGTTGCTTCATCTCTGCGTTAGATCTCGTTGCCGCTGAGGTTTTCGGCAATTATCACCATGCCAAGCCTCATGTTTCAACATGACCCCGGATGGGGCTGTGGAATGATGTGTCGATCTAAATGCAATTTAGCTACAGCGGCGTCTTGTTTCATGGTATATACAGTGAACTGGTGAAGACAGACGCAATTGGGGTTTTTTTTTCGTACTAGTACGCCCTACAATAAGCATGGCACTGAAAGATACATATTTTTAGTTGGTTCTGCTCAGAGATGTACACCATGAAGTAGAAGTCGAAGTAGCAAATACTGGATCTAATTACAACAATATTAGTTTGGTATTACATAAGTTGCAAATACATACTGTAATCATACTACTGACATGGTAATTATGTCCGTAACAGTACTTTTTCTTCTACTTTACACATCTCGGTTTCTGCTGTTTGTGGTTTTTCACGTTTTTGTGAAAATGCAAAACAATTGCAGCTGTTGTATTTGTATTAGTGTGTGTGTGTGTGCGTGCGTGCGAGTGTGTGTGTCTGTGTCTGTGTGTGTGTGCATGTGCGTGTGTCTCTGTACACACACAGACACACACATGCACGCCTCAGATGTAATCATGGGTAAACTGCATTAGGATAAAACAAAGCGTCTGCTAATTCGGCGTGCTGCTGGTGTGTGGGGTGGGGCCTGGCCGGGGGCAGGTTGGGGCACGCAGAGTTCAGAGCAATTAGCCGCATAATGGCCCTGCAAACGAGTGGGCTCTCACTACAGCCTGGGCCCAGCCTGCGAGAGCTGGAGCAAGGGATGGGGATGGAGAAGGGGCTGGGGCTGGGGCTGGGGATGGGGATGGGGATGGGGATGGGGATGGGGAAGGGGATGGAGATGGGGATGGGGATGGGGATGGGGATGGGGATGGGGAAGGGGAAGGGGATGGGGCTGGGGATGGAATTGGGGCTGATGGCTGTGGAGCCAGAGGGATGAAATGCTGGCAACCACTGGTAACCATTGAATACACAACTGA
>NC_085862.1:42632837-42637837 GCF_034702125.1 Engraulis encrasicolus | reverse complement strand
ATATTGTATCAGCAAAGGGCTCTGGTTCATACCTTGCACACATTCAGCCAGTCATTCTTTCAGGTGAATGTTCTGAAGTGGAAAAAAGGCAAGTCATTATATAAGCATAGTAATCAGGCATGCTGTCTGACCAAGCAGAGAAAAAACGAAGGGAGGTTGCGAAGGTGTGCTGACACCGGAAAGATCAGGCATTCTTTTTTTTTTTTTAATAACAGAAGCCTACCTGAATTTACATAATTCTGTCTGTCTGATTGGCAGAATGAAACACATCAAACATTACTATAAGGGAAAGCGCTCCCCGTCTCCGTATGGTAATCTCGGAAAGGAAAAGATGTACTTGTTATTCATCCGTGGAGTTTTCTGTTGAAAATGGACTTGAGGCTGCCATGGAGGCTTCTTTGGGGCCTGCGTTTTGAATCATTCATAGGGGGTGCGGGTGTAGTTGAGGTGGGGTGAGGTGGCAAGGGTGAGATGTGGAGAGGGAGGGAGAGAGATGTGGAGAGGCAATCCTGCGCATCTGCGAAGGTGAGTGTGCAGGGGAGAGGTCGGAGATTAGAGAAGGAGCGCGGTAAAGGCGCAGGGTTGCTCCTTAATAGTTAATTGTGTTTGCCACGCTCCTCCGTCTTTATCAGGGTGGTGGTGGTGGTGCAGAGAAGGAGGATAGGATAAAAACGGGGAGAGGAGAGTAGAAAGAAAATAGCTAATCCTGACCACCCCACTCCCATCAGAAAATTATTTCCATACCCCTTGAATGATTTTCCTTTCCAAGTAATAAAAAAGTCTCTGTAGTAGCACAGAAAAAAACGGACATCATCCTACCTAAACACGATTAAGTTACATGTCTGCCAGTGCCAGAGACCTGTGACTTGTGATGTGAGTGAGCCAGCTCTGGCCCGGCTCCGCTACGGAACAGGCCCCGCCTTGGCAGGGGCCAAATTCGTGTCCTTCTCCATCATTAGCGAGCCCCTACTTGGGGCCCCGGCAGTGAGCGAGTAAAGTGGTGAGTGGTGCGAATGTTTCCCGCTCATTATAGTGTTGGGTTAACAGCAGCAGCACTCCACTCCAGAGCTGGGAGGAAAAGAGGCTGAAGAGGAGAGCAGCATGACTGTGGAGGAGAGAGAGCACCACCTCCTCCACCTCCTCCTCCACCTCCTCCTCCTCCCCATTAGAGTTGGATATGGTAGACAGGGGGGCCCCAATTGCTGAACTCACACTGGGGTTAATGGACTAACTCGAGTTCGTTTAGGCGATTGCCGATGAGAGGCTCCCCTTCTACCATTTCCACCATTTCCACCATCACCAGCCTGTGTTGGAATGACGGGGGAAAAGCAGAGCTATTCTCTTGCCTCTCCCATGAGCATGTACAGTACAGTACAGTTACACACACACACACGCACACGCACACACACACACACACACACACACACACACACACACACACACACACACACACACACACACACACACACACACACACACACACACAACACTGCGTGGCAGAGGATGTGTGTGTGTTTACTGCACTTTAGAACAGCCAGGCCGACTAGGTATAGTGCTGAAAGCACAAGAGAACTGTGTAGAGAACAATGTATTGCATTACGATGAAATGGACTGTGTGGTTAAGACTGTGTGTGTGAGTATTGCAATCTATAGAGAGGAAGAGGAATTGAGGCGCCCTGTTGTCTGTCTGCTCCCCTGCCTGCCTGCCTGCCTCCGAGAGCAATAACGCGCGGGGGCGTAGTCACAAAGTGAGCGGAATTGAACTACTGCTTGAGCACGCAGTTTTCGGTCCCTTGAAGAGTGAGTGAGTGAGGCCAGGCAAAGATGAATCTGGTTCATATTTTATAATGCCGGTGTCTCGCATGCCAAAGCCTATCCCTGTCAGGCAAGCTGAGATCTCACCAGGGCATTACGGGTCCCAGGTACTGTGCGGAGGGGAACAGGGTACACACTCTCTGAGTGACACTATGAATTAATTTCGTCAGCTTGTCCCGCTTGCTCTTTTCCTCAGTTTTTTCCCCTCTTCCTTTGTCTACTGCCTATATTATCTTAAAATGGTTCTCAGAGTGAGAACATTCTAATACTTATGGCCTTTGAGCTTCTCTCTCTCTCTCTCTCTCTCTCTCTCTCTCTCTCTCTCTCTCTCTCTCTCTCTCTCCCTGTGTGTGTGTGTGTGTGTGTGTGTGTGTGTGTGTGTGTGTGTGTGTGTGTGTGTGTGTGTGTGTGTGTGTGTGTGTGTGTGTGTGTCACATGAAGAAATATGAAAATCACCAAGGGCCAATATGATAACCTCCCTCCAAAAGAACTCAATGAGCTCCGATGAGCGGGTAAACATCCCCATGCATAAGTGAAGGTATATGTGGCAGACTTTAATAATATAGTCCTGTCAGTGGCGGAACAATTGCACACAGGGCCCCTGGGCAAGACACTTATAGGGCCCCCTATACAGCTTGCCAAGCTCACAATAGGGCCCCCACCACCAATACAGGAGGGCCCTGGGCCCAGGGGCAAGTGCCCTGCTCGCCCTCCCTATAGCTCCGCCCCTGAGTCCTGTCATTTTCACCCGTCCGCACGTCCTCCAACAGCGCGCCGCGCCAGCCGCTCGCTGACGGCCACGGATGCGAAATGAGTTTTGTCAGCGATGGCAGCTCTGGGCACTCGCTTTAATTATTGATGTCGGTTGCGTGCAGCTGAGAGGGAGAGAAAATGTCAGTAAAAAACGGAGGTAACTGGAAGAGAGAAAATACAAGAGGGAAAAAATGAAATGTAAATATACATTGGGTAAGACTTCTAAGTATAAATAAACATTTGTGTTGGTGTTTTCTTGCCAACCCACCTGACAGATAGGTTAAATACAAGCGACCGGAGTATATATTTTCATATATTAAATTTTTGATGAAGCAGTCATGTAAATTTGCTCCGCTGAACGCCAGATACATAACCACACGAACGTCTCTCAGGTCTCCGCGCCACGCAGCCGGTAGCACCACCAGCAGCACGCATTCACGGAGAGTTAACGACCGCTTGCAACTGCTCTCGGTCTTTCGCCCTCTACTACAACGACTCCTAACGACCACTGGGTCGAATGAACTCTGTCAGTCTGTTCCTCCGATAACAGCGCTGCCTCCTGGGGTGTCTGTCCTCCCAAAAAATGATGCCCACAGATTTCTGTTCCCACTCCCTTGCCCTTCCCTTCATTCTCGCGCGCCACCCCTTCCGTGCCTGAGCAGAGCCAATGAGATTCTACACCCGAATGACAGAGGGCTCAATAAATGGTGTGTTGGGAAATAGGATGCTTGCACTAGCTTTCACGTTTCCGTTAAGATCCATCTTTTTGTTTTTTGTTTTATGTTGGACTACCACTTTGCTTCCATAAAAGCGTAAATCGTCTTTTTAAAATAAGCAAGCTTACACATACAAAAAAATCTGCATTCATTTATTTTCCAAAGCGCGCTTTATCCTGGTCAATTGTCCTCGGGACCACACTCGCATCCTTTTACACACTAACTCCTAACGCACACAGCGGGCTACCCGTTTCTTCACTGTGATACGACGCAAGACTTTACGCAGCACAGTTTACTTTTGTGAGATATCTGAGACGAGAATGGTCATGGTGAGTAGCTCGCTTATTTTTTTATCTACATACTAATGATAAGTCGTGTAGTCTGTTGGTCTGGTGATAGCAGGTGTTTCAAGCTGTGGCTGGCTAAACTTTAGGACGTCTTCCCATAATTTAACCAAACACGTATCAGCAAACTAGTAAAACGGTAATAATAAGTGGTGGCAGTTGCAGTTGTTTCTATGTTTGTCTGTGCTCGTGTTTGTCTTTGAGTGCCGTCGTGATAGTAGATACAAAAGAGCAAGGGTACGGCAATGTTGCCGTGAGTAACGGGTGGGTAGAGGCGCGTGGCTCTGATTTAAATCGCCTATTTCCATGCCGCTCGTCGACACATCACCTGCCGTTCGCGTGTTGATATTTTCAATATCTACTATCCCACTATAGACACAGATGATATTTAATCTCAACGTGGACATACATGGATAACGCCTACAATCTTAAACTGTTAAAAAAATACAGCGTAACCACACATTGTTTCACTTTAAAATTCCTCGAAATCGTGAAGTTGTCAGTCTACGTAACTGATGCGTTTATATGACGGGCGAACAACATGCTTTTGCAAATGTATCCGTCTTGTACATCATGTGTGTGAGCACAATGCGACACATGAATTGCGGAATTGGCTAAGGCTGTAGTTAAATATCACTAGTGTATGCTGCTTAACGTGTCTGCGTTAGGAGCTAATTTATACACATTGCTGCACCGGCATCCTATTACCATAGTGCCTGTGGGTGCAATCATTCATTGAGCCCAGTCAAGCAAAGATCTCAGCCTGCGATTGATTGCTCCTGCCGTTTTCCAAAAAAGGGCTTTTTTCCTCCCTCCCTCCCTTCCTCTTTCTCCCTTTTCTGCCAAGCGCCTCTCCTCTGCTTGCAGTCTGCAAAAGCAAAGGTGTTAGATTTTTTCCCCCTCCCCTTCTAGAGAATAGGGTGGGTTTGGGGAGAGGAGGGGAAGTGAGCGAGGGGAGGAGGGAGGAGGAGAGGAGGGGTGGGGGCTGCGGTGTGTGTGAGGATGGGAGGGGTGGATGGTGGACGGACGTGTGAGGGAGCCAGTGACTGTGCTGCAGCGCCCCTTCAGTGTGCGTACGGAAGGATGGAGCGAGCGAGGGAGGGAGGGAGGCAGGCAGGGAGAGAGACAAGGAGGCAGGGAGGGGAGGGGGTGGGCGTCTCTGACCTCACGGATGAGGAGGAGACTGGCGGGGAGCTGGGCTGCAGAGGGAGAGAGGAAGAGAGCGAGAGAGGAAGAGAGGGAGGGAGAGAGAGAGAGAGAGAGAGAGAGAGAGAGAGAGAGAGAGAGAGAGAGCGACACCGCCGCCGTGCTCATGCCGACGCCTGTGCATTCTCGCCCTGCCTCTCCTCAAGTAGGAATGCCTGCTCCCACC
>NC_085862.1:42620337-42625337 GCF_034702125.1 Engraulis encrasicolus | reverse complement strand
AAGAGTGAGGGAGAGACTGTGTGGTGTGGTGTGGTGTGGTGTGTGTACTGTGTGTGGCATTATTATGGATGGCTCTAGACGTGTGAGTAAAAATAATAGTCATAGGATGTAAAGCATCCCTTTCGTCTCCAATATATTCTTTACTTTTTTCTCACATCTTCCCCCCCCCACCACCACCGATCTCAAAGAAAGCCAAACATACATGAATATCAACAAAGTGCTTTAGTTAAAATGTTAATAGGTTTCCACTGTGACTTCCACTCATTTATGGATGCTCATTTCTCTTCTCCTGACAGCTGAGAGAGAGAGAGAGAGAGAGAGAGAGAGAGAGAGAGAGAGAGAGAGAGAGAGAGAGAGAGAGATGCTGGAGCCGTTCATCTGCAAGGGGGTTAGATAGAGAAAGCAGGCTCCACAAACTGAGGCCTAATTCCTTGGCAGCAAATCCAAAGAGCCACATGCAGACACATACCAGAGTCAGCTGGTTATTCTTAACACGCACGCCACTCTCTTCCAAGCAGAAGTCGCGTTCCCTCTGTCTGTCTCACGCTTTCTCTCTCTCTCTCTCTCTACTTTATTCATGCTCTCTGTCTCTGTCTCTGTCTCTGTCTCTGTCTCTGTCTCTCTGTCGAGTTCTTTCTCTCCATCTCTCTGTCCCCGTCTCTATGCCTCTCTCTCCACGTCTCCCTCCTACTTCCTCGTTTCCTGGTTGCTTTTTAAAGATGAATATTTTATAAGAAAACAAATCGAAAGGAGTTGCAGGCGTCAGAGCGGAGAAGGCCAAGCCATGTGCAAAAGGGAAAGACAGAAGAGAGAAAGAAAAAAGACAGACATTTTCTATTCTTCTCAGCCCCCTCGCCCGCTCAAAAAGATGTGAGAGGAGGGAAGCCATCTTTGTGTTTACTTGTAGTAGTAGTCACAAATATTTTATTCCTCTCCCTCTCTCTCTCTCTCTTTCCCTCTCTCTCTCTCTTCCCCCCTCTGCCCTGCGTTTTGATATTCACACATAACGTTTGAGTTTGACTGGCAGCTTCTCCTGAGACGCTGCACAAACCACACGCTGTTCTGATCTACATTTTGTATCTCAGGAACAGGGAGAGGCAGAGAGAGAGAGACAAACACAGAGACATAAAAAGACAGAAAGAAAGAAGAGAGAGAAAAATAGAAAAAGAGAAATAGAGAGAGTGAGAAAGAGACAGAGAGAGACAGAGAGATACCAAAAACGGGGAGAAATATAGAAGAGAGTTCCGCTTGCACTAGTTCCGTCTTACCATGACAGAAAAAGAGACTTAAAAAAAACCCGACTCACCTGCGGCTGTGATGGCTTTGGGACATTTCAAGGTCATGCGCTCAAACCAGGAGCTTTATTTTTTGCACAACCCCTTTCTAAAAACATGAAAGATTCATGTGTCTGTCGCGACGTGAATTATGCATAAAACATGGAATGCTGCGTGTGACTAAATGACGCCGCGCGTTGGGTAGCCGAGGCAAAGGCATTATGGGGGGGAAATGAAATATGTTGGCATTTTTCCACCCCACCCCTCCTTTTTTTACAACGTGGCAGAAGGAACTGTCTCTTTGCATTTACAACAAATGAATATGATCAGGAAGACAAAGGCAGAGGCAGACAGTGGCTGCTTATGTCACGGTAATGGAGGAGAGAAAGAGAACAGAGACAGAAGCCTCTCCAGGAACAGAAACACACACACACACACATCCTCTCTGTCTAACTCCTTCTCTCTCTCTCTCTCTCTCTCTCTCTCTCTCTCTCTCTCTCTCTCTCTCTCTCTCTCTCTCTCTCTCTCTCTCTCTCTCTCTCTCTCTCTCTCTTTCTTTCTCTCTCTATCTGTATGTTTCTCTCTGTCTGTCTCTCTGCTCTCTCTCTCTCTCTCTCTCTCTCTGTCTCTGTCTCTCTCACACACACACATGCACGCACACACACATACACACACACACACACACACTCACACACACATTCAAATACACCCACCTCACACCACATACAATATTCTTCATCCACTGTACGAGCAATCACATCGTCTCGCTGTTTTTTTTATAGCCATTCAACCTCTTTGCACAATTAGCTAAAGCTGGCAGCAGGAATTAGATGTGTTTTGCCAATACCAATAAAGCTCATTTTCAACTGCTGTAAGACACAGCGCAGCACAGCAAGCACAGAAAGAGAAAGACAGATACAGAGAGATTCAGTCAGAGGGGTGGGCGATGACAAAGAGAAGGCCGCGCAGAGTTAATGTCAGGGGGTAGCTGTGCACTCAGACTATCAGTGGCTCAGCCCTCGGAGGGTCAGAGGTCAGCTCTGTGTAAGAGAAGAGAGAGAGGAGGTGGGGGTGGCAGGGCTGGTAGGGTCGCAGAGCGTGTGTGTGTGTGTTTGTGTGTGTGGGGGGGTGGGGGGTGGATTGTTGTCGCTGGTGAGTCAGTGATGCCATGGCAACTCGCAAAGCAGGCAGGCCTGAGAGACGACGCACAAAGCCGATGGGCGCCACAGGGCAAGAACACGGCGGTATAACCGCCGCGGTGGTGTAGCACGTCGGCCCCGTAATGCGCATTACAAGCGCGGTAATAACCCCCACAAAACCCATTTTGGTCCCCTTTGCATCACCACCACCACCACCACCATCACCACCGCCACCACAGCGCCACGTTTTTTTTTCCCTGGCTCTTCTTCTTTTGCACAGAAAAGGCAGATATGCAGAGAGGTTAATGATACGGTCTGGTGCATACCTGCTTTTTCTCTCCCGGCACCCACCGGCTGGAGTGGCACTGAGGGGTGAAATTTGATCAAGACCAGGCGCATCTGTCAAAGCCAGTCATCGGCTGAATTCATCTCCAATTCGCTCTCTGCCGTTATCCCTCTTTTTTTTCTCTCTTCTTCAGCCCGCCAACAGTAACACACTTTCAAGCATCTCAGAAATGTGACTGCCAGCACTATTACCTACTACTGTATTACAGAGAAACAGGAGAAGAGGTGGAGGAGAGGAGAGGAGAGGAGAGGAGAGGAGAGGAGAGGAGAGGAGAGGAGAGGAGAGGAGAGGAGAGGAGAGGAGAGGAGAGGAGAGGAGAAGAGAGGAGAGGAGACAAGTCAAGAGGAGAGGAGATGAGAGGAGAGGAGAGGAGAGGAGAGGAGAAGAGAGGAGAGGAGAGGTGAGGTACATGAGAGAAAAGGAGAGGAGAAGAGATGAGAGGAGAGGTAGAGGAGAGAAAAGAAGAGGAGAGGAGAGGAGAGGTGGGAAGAGGAGAGGAGAGATGATGAGAGGAGAGGAGAGGAGAAGAGGGGAGAGGAGAGGAGAGGATAGGAGAGGCGATATAGAGGAGAGGAGAGGAGAGGAGAGGTGATGTAGAGGAGAGGAGAGGTGATGTAGAGGAGAGGAGAGGAGAGGAGAGGAGAGGAGAGGAGAGGAGAGGATATGTAGAGGAGAGGAGAGGAGATGAGAGGAGAGGAGAGAAGAGGAGAGAAAAGGAGAGGAGAGGTAGAGGAGAGAAAAGAAGAGGAGAGGAGAGGAGAGGAGAGGTGGGAAGAGGAGAGGAGAGATGATGAGAGGAGAGGAGAGGAGAGGAGAGGAGAGGAGAGGAGAGAATGCTTGAAAATGGCAAACTGAGCAGCAGCCATGTTGTTTCACTGTAGATGAGAGTAGATGCTGTATGTTGTATTTCCCCTTATAGCCCACTTCAAGCAGATAGAATATTGTGCTTTAAATATATACGTTTTCCAAGAGAATAACCCCTATATTTTCTGACACGCACTATATGAACATAGATATTCCCCGTGGGCATTTTCAATTACACCGCACCCCGGCATTGCAAGATTAATCTCCTACTTTGAATGCACGCCACATATTTCAATCCAGTTGATATTCTGCAGGGGCACTAACTCTTAGCGGTGGAGTCACATTAGTCATTTTATACATCTTTTTTTTTCTTTCTGTCATTTTTTTTCCCTCCCATTTTTTTGTCTTTTCTCGATGCTGCGGCTTCAGAGTCTTAATGCGAAATCTTGCGCTCTGCGACGACCAGAGATGGGCTAACTGTGGCATTGGCGGGATGAGTGGGGGGGTGATGTTTAAATACGCCATTAGTTCCACCTCTCCATCACAGTTCACAGTGCGATCATGACAACCCGTTTCATCAGGCTTAATGTGACTGCAGTGTGATAGGCTACACAACGCCCAAGGTCCGGCCAAGATCGCTGTTGTGTAACCAGAGGATCAAATCGTAATACAGACTGGCATTTCTGAAGCTCTGTCTCTGGCTTTGTCGTCTGTCCATCCATCCATCCATCCATCCATCCATCCATCCATCCATCCATCCATCCATCCATCCATCCATCCATCCATCCGTCCGTCTGTTTGGCAAGAGGCCACCGAGTCCCGCGCCACTCAATGTGACTAAGACACTAGAGCCATAACACGCGATTTAGGCTGAGTATATTTGACAGATTTAATCTTATTAAAGGCGAGTAGCAGATCTCGCCGTCGTACACCACAACCGTAATGAATCGAGACTCTTTTTTTTTCTTCATCGTTACTGTCGCTCGTCTGTTGGTGTTCTTCGTGCGGAGATTGATGCCGTTTATTAAGCGCATGCTTGGCAAGGCTGTTTAGTCTCACATCAATTATCTGATCGTTTACTTGTTTAAAAAAAAAAAAAAGACGAAAGAGGGCTGCTCCCTTGTCTAACAGCTGCTTGCCTATGCAGGCACGCGTCCAGATTTTAATCAATACCCAAATTGGCTTTATGCAGAAAAGCCCTTATCAGCGTTGCTTGTAAAAAGCTACCTACAGCTTAGCATCTGATTTGGCATTTATTTGCGTGTGTGTGTGTGTGTGCGTGTGCGTGTGCGTGTGCGTGTGCGTGTGCGTGTGTGTGTGCGTGTGTGCGTGTGTGCGTGTGTGCGTGTCTTTGTTTCTGTGAGCTGTTTATCTGTATCTGTCTCTGTGTGTGTATTTATCAATGCAGGCTGTCTTTGTGTGCATCTGTTTCTCTGT
>NC_085862.1:42605337-42610337 GCF_034702125.1 Engraulis encrasicolus | reverse complement strand
CAGAGGCAGCGCTTCCTCGCCAACACACACACACACACACACACACACACACACACACACACACACACACACACACACACACACACACACACACACACACACACTCCCCCCCCCCTTTCTCACTCTTCTCACACATACACCACAGCCTGGCTTTTTTCCGAGCCCTTGTTTACCGAGCCGGAGACCATTACACTGCGTTCTCTGTTAGCCATTAGGGCTGGGAGTCCGCTTTCACACACAATTCAATTTGAAGGACAATGCTAACGTCTTGGCCAAATTTAATTGCAGCGAGAAAGGCTCATGCTAGCAGGCCTGCCTAGCTTTTGCGGGTATCGATTAGGCAAACATGCAATACAGACAACTCTCCCTCACCGACCCCCCCACCACCCCTTCTCCACCTAACTTACTTGTTCGACCCCTCCCCCCTCTCCTCTCCACTCAAAAGCCAACCTGTGTGTTTTAGTGCACCTGGTGACCGCAAGGCCCTTTATATAGTATATATATATTTCTTATTTGATTTCTTCCCCTCTTTTATGCCTGGCGAATACAGCGATGTTTAAAATGTTGCCCCCCCTGACCCCCCCTCCCCCTTAGGGATCGACTGAGACTCAGTGGCGTCAAACAGAGCTCCCGCAGCTACAGGGCTGGGCAGAGAAGGGATTGCTGACGCAGCCAAAGATGGTAAGGAGACAGCCGCAAATGGCCCTTTTACCTACCATTAACAATGCTGATGACAGTGCTGGCTGGCTGGCTGGTCTGCTGCGGCGGAGCGGAGGGAAGAAGGGAGGAAGGGAGAGTCTTCTGGGAGTGGGGGTTGGGGTGGTGTGGTGTGGTGTGGGGTTGTGGACGCTGGAGAAGGGGGTTGTTCAGCGGAAGATGAGGTGGTGGTGGTGGTGGAAGTGGGAGCTATCTGGATGGCCACTACACACATCTTACTGCTCTTCTGGTCTGCTCTACTGGCAGAGTCGAAGGGTGGCAAGGTGTGACGTTCTCGTATGCCTCTCCTGACTCATTATTTAACAGAGAGACCGGTAAGACTCTCCACTCCTCCTTTGGGCGGAAAATGGAAATTGGAATGTGGACAGAAGAAGGAGGAAGGAAGGACAAACAGAGAGAGAGAGAGAAGATTACATAAATACACTGACAAGAACTGCAAGATTTAATGATAGATAGTTGTGTGGATTGATGTGGTTACAATTCTATGCTGTAAACTGCAAGATTGTCAATGAGGAATACATTTTAATCCATGCAGCCCCACCTGTATATACAGTGTATATATAAACTATAATATTATAATGACTTATTATACTGTATAATGACTGCAAAAAGGAGAAATAGAAAAACTGTTGAAGAATGTTGAAGCTCTACTATACCCGTATTGAAGCTCTACTTATTCTTAAATAGAGAGTCGTATCTAATGCACAATGTGATCACCGGGATTACACAAGTGATCATTAAGACTAATCGAGCATGAACTATTTGGCTGATATTTCTTAAAACAGTTGTAGCTACGGGTTACAATGACGTGGAAAAAATACCAGTCAAAGCAAGATTGACATACCGTAATGTTGGTTATAATGTATTGGAAGAAATTTAAGAGGTACCACTGGTAGTTCAGTGAAGTGTACATTGTACAGTACATAGATAATGAAAATGTGATTGGGGGAATGGGAAGTGGGAGGAGAAGAATGGGGCTAATGCATAATGCTTCACTCATTCAACATTATGCATACTACAACATTTAGAGACTCCACAAGCATAGTTGAAATAGTGAATATTTTGGACAGCGCCTAAAAGAGACAGAGACAGTTCCTTTGGGTTAACACAGGTACTGTCCTATTTATACTATATTTCATTCAGTATACAAGAATTCGATAGCAGCTGAAGGATGTTAATGGTGCTCTGAAGTGAGATGTATTTGCAAGGCGAGGAAACGCAATCGACACTAAAAAATTCACAGTCAGATGTTTTAGTTTCTAATTATTTCTATTAATTTTTTATTCACCTCCGTGCCATCTGTATTCAATGTAACACGTCTTTCACAGCCAAGAGAATCTAGTTTGCCAACCGTTGGAGAGCAAATGCTGTGTCTTTTATTCCAGAGAGGAGGAAGGCGTGTTTTGTGCTGTTTATTTTTTTGTAACCTCTTCTAAATAGTCTGGCTTTGAAATGCAAGGGCAAGACTTCAGAGAGGGGAACTGGAATATATTTTTGAGAGTCTAAAAATAAACATGACGGGTGCTTTTAGCGAGGGAGGATGTTTGCCTTTTTCACGCTGTGCTATTATGCCGGATTTCTGCACCCATCAGCAGAAGACAGCACATGTCTTCCAAAAGCTCCTCAACGGTGGATGGAACTTCATTTAAATTTACTTTGCATCCATGTTGTCGGCCGCCAAGCTGGGCCTGGGACAAATTAATCTGAAAGTCCCCCCACCTACTATATACAATATTATACACACAATATTATACATACATACAAAAATGTAATGAGAGCCTAATTCTGGGCCCCCTTTCTCCCTTAACCTGTAATAACTGACCCCTTTGTCCCCTCCTGCCGGTTTCCCTGGTTGCCGCAAAAAGGCTAATAAAAGAAATAGTTTTGGTAGGATCACGTTGTTTGCAGGCAGATGGTCCGACGGTCAGAGTTTCTCATTTTAACGGCAATTTCGAGTGAAGTGCAGCTCCCTCATTAGTCCTTCTCCCTCGTGTGGTTGGCATTATCAGCGAGCCATCAGCACCCGGGCCTCTGGCAGGTCTTCACTTAACATGGCACCAGAGCAGATCTGGCCTGGCCTGGCCCTCGACTAACTATCGCTCGAACTCGAACTCCAACTGCCTGACTGACTGGCATCTCCTTGCCAAATGCTCTCTTCGCTCTTTCTCTTTCTGTCTTAAAAAAAAAAAATTGGCAACAGTCTGTTAAATTGACTTGTTATGTCGAGTCCATTCCTTGTCTACTGGTGCTGCATTTCAGCTCTAGACTGATTATGTCTCTCTAACTCACCCACTGAGGGGATGTGTCTCTATCCGGATCGATCAAGATCTTTCTCCTTCTCTTTCTGTTCCTCGATTGCTTTCTAGATAACTGTAGCTATCACTGTAGTCTGTTTTGTTTAAGCTTGCACATTCCCTATTTTGGGTGCTACCAGAGAGATGATAAGCCTGATTAGATCAATCACATTTTATTTTTTACAGTATATACATAGGCTACGTAAAGCTATGCAGTATTTTCAAAATTTCTGGCTATAGTGCAAAAATAACGTTGGCTGTTATTCAGCTGTTTCTACCACGAGCCATAGCTTGTTTTTTTCTTACCACTAGCCAAGTCTGCAGTGAGCAGCCGTCCTCCTTCCAACCACTTCAAACAGCCACCTTCCTTCCTTCCTCCCCCACCTGCACCATCCTCCGACCCACCACCCGCCTCCCACCAACCCACCAACCCTCCAACGTCCAGCAAGCTTACTGTAGCTTCAAATACCTGCTCCTGCAGCAGTGTGTGCTAAACGAGTGGCAGATATAGTTTGCCGTGACAGCCCTGGCACGCTGAAGGGTGCTCACAATGTTAGCCTGTCAAGCCGAGCCAGCTATCAAAGCGAGAGATGAGAACAGAAAACACACCAACCAGCAAGCCAGCCAACCGACCGACCGACCAACCCACCCCCACAAAGAAGGCATACAGTGAGGGCAGTGAAGGGTAGTGCTGCTAACACATGGAGGCGATGCTGGAATATAGTAGTAGTGCATGGGGGATGATGTTGTTGATGGTTTTTGTGAATTCATAAGCCATATATTTGTAGTCCCTTGGTGTCTCCATTGTAATATCTGTTGTACAGTACTGTATGTATTATTTATGTGTTTCATTTTGTATATTGTGTATTTTACGAGTTATTATATTGCTTGACTATGGGCCTATTTGTGTTTAGATTTTCTGGACATGTCGGTCATTATTTTAATAATCTTATTTTCTTCTTTTTCTTCTTCTTCTTCTTCTTCTTCTTCTTCTTCTTCTTCTTCTTCTTCTTCTTCTTCTTCTTCTTCTTCTTCTTTTCCTCCTTCTTCTTCTTCTTTATCCTCCACTTCTCTGTTTTTTTTCTTCCTCCTCCTCCTCCTTCTTCTTCTCCTCCTCCTTCTCCTCTTCCTCCTCCTTTTTCTTCTTCTTCTTCTTATTCTTCTTCTTCGTCTCCTCCTCCTGCTCCTCCTTTCTTTTTACCTCTTCTAGATAATCAGCAACATGGAGCCTCAGGTCACGAATGGCCCCAGCGCCGCCACGACCAACGGGCCCTCCAGCAACAGCCGCAGCTGCCCCTCGCCCATGCAGACTGGCACCTCCAATGACGACAGCAAGACCAACCTCATCGTCAACTACCTGCCCCAGAACATGACCCAGGAGGAATTCCGCAGCCTCTTCGGCAGCATCGGAGAGATCGAGTCCTGCAAGCTAGTGCGGGACAAGATCACAGGTACTGGGCACACATGAACACACACACACACACACACACACACACACACACACACACACACACACACACACACACACACACACACACACACACACACACACACACACACACACACACACACACACACACACACACACACACACACACACACACACACACACACACACACACACACACAAACACACACATATACGCACACACACACACACGCATATACACACGCACACACACACACACACACGCACATACACACATAGGGCTGGACTGGCCATCTGGCATAGCGGACATTTCTCTGTGGGCCCCTATTTTCAGAAATGTAAATATATAGTATATATACAGTACATTGAGTTTAATGAGATTATATTGAGATTATATTGCATTTTTTTTCTTTTTTACATTTCTGAAAATAGGGGCCCAAGAGGGTGCGGCGGCGGCGCCCACTGGTGAGTCAGCTCTGCGCCGCTTATAATGAGGGGGCCCTTTAAGCCCAAAGTGCCCGGGTCCTATTTCTCCCCCAGTCCAGCCCTGGGCACACACA
>NC_085862.1:42595337-42597837 GCF_034702125.1 Engraulis encrasicolus | reverse complement strand
TGAGTGCCATGTTTTCAATCACAGTGGCTTTGCTGGTGAGATTATGTACACGGCAGCAAACATTAATGTGCTCTATGTCTATCATTCCAACATAATTAGATGAGATTAGGCAGTGTCGAACAAATATCCTCTCTTCCTGTCCTTTTGATCCAAGGTATTTCTTTCTCTCTCGCTTCAGCTCTCTCTCTCTCTCTCTCTCTCTCTCTCTCTCTCTCTCTCTCTCTCTCTCTGCCTTTGTCTCTTTCTGTCTGTCTGTCTGTCTGTCTGTCTGTCTGTCTGTCTGTCTGTCTCTCTCCCTCTCTCCCTCTCCCTCTCTCTCACTCTCTATCTATCTATCTATCTATCTATCTATCTATCTATCTATCTATCTATCTATCTATCTATCTATCTATCTATCTATCTATCTTACTCTCATCCTCATCTATGCAGGACAGTATGTTTCATTAGACTTACTCTCTTAGCTTCCCTCTGGTCATCTTTTTCAACTCGTGTCTACTCCCTGGGTAACTCTGCTCTATTGGCTGTCTTTGCAAATTCCAATCAACACGAGCCACCGATAGGCCCTCGGTGCTTAGTGCCAAGTGTGGTTAGCACCACAGACGTCTGCCCAGTCTCTCACTCTCTCTCTCTCTCTCTCTCTCTCTCTCTCTCTCTCTCTCTCTCTCTCTCTCTCTCTCTCTCTGTCCCTCTCTGTCTCTCTCCCTCTCTCTCTGTCCCTCTCACTCTCTATTTCCTCCCCCTTCTCTCTCCCTCTCTCTCTCTCTGTCCCTCTCTCTGTCCCTCTCTCTGCCCCTCTCTCTATCCCTCTCTCCCCTCCCTCTTTCTCCTCCCTTTTCCTCCCTTTCTCACTTTCATATCAGTGGCATTGCCGCTTGCATTTAAATAGGACCTCGCCATGGCAGTTTTGTCCAAGTGTACACACAAGTGGCACGCGCATGCACACCCTGAGCCGAGCCGAGTCGAAGCCCAAGCCAGCCAACCTCCAGCCCCGGCCATCTGCTGCAGGGCCTGGGATCTGTCAGGTCCGGTGGGGGAGGTGGCATACGTGTGAGGCCTCAGGAGGCCACCGGCTGACCTCAGATCAGACCTGTGGGACACCTCCTCCCAATAAACGCGGGACATTTACCTTCCAGTGAGCGGAGGCGAGCTGCATTTATACTGACACAATGGAGGATATAAGGAGGGAGGGAGGGATGAGGAGGAGGGAGGAGAGAAGAGAAGAGAAAGGGAAGAGGAGGATGAGGGGGAAAAGGAAAACAAGCAGATGTAGAGCTTGAAATATTCATGCTTGCTTGATGTCAGCTGAAGCATGGTGCAGCTGGAAACACCTTGCTACGTAGACGTGTGTGTACTTCTGTGTGTGTGCGTGCACTGCATGCGTGTGTGTGTGTGTGTGTCTCTGTGTGTGTGTTTATGAAACTTTCTGTGTGTGCGCTTGAGTGTGTTTGTATGTGTACATATGTGCATGCGTCAGTGAATGTGTGTGTGTGTGTGTGTGTGTGTGTGTGTGTGTGCGTGCGTGCGCGTGTGTGTGTGCATTTGTGTATTAGAGAGAGAGGATTCCATTCAAGGACAAACAGAAGCTCTTCAACCTTCCCCAGTACCTCTCTTTCAGTATGTACAAACACTCACATAATTTGTCAGACAGGAGTATATAAATTATGTACCAAATGCCTACCTATCTGTATTCTCAACATGGCAATGAGGTTTCATTGGGCTGTCAATCAAAACAATGACTCATGAAACAGCTGAGAAAGAATACATTTAAAAACATTCCGTTATATTGCATTTTTCAGTTGAAAACACGTTTCTTTGAAATTTGAAAAAGGTTCTTTCACTGGCTTTCGGTGTCATGAGGACATTCCAGTGAAACTGCCTTTGAAAAAAAATAGGAGTTAAACTTTTAATGCTCCGTGTAGAGAACACGATTGTTGAATAATTTCTCTGCCGCTTCTTACTGCTTGCCATGTGCTTGAGAGATGATTTTTTGGATGCATGACAATGACCTACCTCCAGAAAATCTTTCCAGGGAGAAAAAAACCCCAACATTGTGGAGAAGTCCTCAAAATAAATCCTATCTCGTCAAAGCTCTGACAGCACTTGGTAAATACAGCATCTCCCCAACTTCATTAAAATACAGGCAAAAAGGTTTGGGAGAGAGGGAGAGAAGCGATTCGGAGGGAGAGTGTGTTAGAGAGGAAGAGAGAGAGAGAGAGAGACAGAGAGATTGAGAGAAGAGTGAGAAAGAGAGTTGAAAAGAGGGAGAGGAGAGGAAGGTAAAGAAAGAGAGAGAGAGAGGAGTGAACGAAAGGTATAGAGAGAGAGAGAGAGAGAGAGAGAGAGAGAGAGAGAGAGAGAGAGAGAGAGAGAGAGAGAGAGAGAGAGAGAGAGAGGAGTGAACGAAAGGTATAGAGAGACAGAGAGAGAGAGGAAGACAGAGGAGGAGAACACAACAAAGAAACTGGGTGATAGTGAGGACAAGGTGGAAGGCTAGAGACGA
>NC_085862.1:42570337-42575337 GCF_034702125.1 Engraulis encrasicolus | reverse complement strand
GAGGGAGCATGCAGCGTTCACCCTTGTCCTTAACTGGCTTATTACACTGTCTTTCAAGCACGCACACACATTCACACTCATGCTCACACTCAGATGCTGTTTCTTCACTGGCTGACGAGGTGTTGATAGATCAGACATCTGGAACTCTTTGGAAGCAAAGAAGAAAACACATGGGGGGGGGGGGGGTAGGAGGAGGATAGTCAGAATGCTAAAGTGAAAAGGGGGGGGACCGGAAGGAGATGTGGAGAGATATGTGTTTAAAGAAGAACAAAAAATAGGGTGTGCAGAGAAAGTGAGAGACAGAGAAACAAATGTGTGTTACATGTAAATAAAAAAGTGTATTACATGTAGTAAGTAGAGGGAGAGGAGAAGGCAACCAGGAAGGAAATAATAGAGACTAAAGCAGGAGAAAGGAGATAGAACAATATCGAAAAGGGAGAGGTAGGGCACTGGGTTACTACGCTGGCAACCCAGGCTCGATTCCGGCCCGGGTCATTTGCCGATCCTTCCCTGTCTCTTTCTCCCAACTCGTTTGCTGTCTCTCCTCCACTGTCCTTTCAAAAATAAAGGCAAAAAGCCCTAAAAATATTTATTTTATTTTTTTTTTAAAAGAGAAATGAAGACAAATAGAGAGTGACAAATAGACAGAGAAGATGTTGAAGACAAAAATGCAGAATTGGAAGGACATAATGTCTAAGAGAATGAGAGCGAGAGCTAGAGAGAGAGACTGAAAACAACAGACAGACAGAATGAGGAAGAAGTGAAGCACTCGAAAGTGACAGGGAGAGAAAAACAGACAAAGTAAAAATGAAAGAAAAGAAAGTGAAGTAAAAGCTGAATTAGAAGAACAAGAGCGGTGACGTCGGAGAGAAAGAAAGAGTGGGAGCAAGCAAGGCAAAGGGCATGTGTGGGTGAAACAAAGAAAGAAAGACAGACAGACAGATCAAGAAAGACAGGAAGGGTGTCAAACGGAGAAAAAGAGAAAGGAAGAGAGAGAGAGACATAGACAGAGAGAGAGAGAGAGAGAGAGAGAGAGAGAGAGGGAGAGAGAGAGAAAGAGAGAGAGAGACATAGAGAGAGACATAGACAGAGAGAGAGAGAGAAAGAGAGACAGATAGAGAGAGAGAGAGATATGTAGAGAGAGAGAGAGAGAGAGAGAGAGAGAAGAAAGACCAATAGAAGGAAAGAGAGGGAGGGAGGGAGAGAACTGAAAGTGAATGGGCAAAGGCGAAGGCCATGTGATAGAGCTCAGAGGACAGACAGACAGACGGACAGACAGAGAGAGACAGAAGGAAAGAACGTGTATAAGCAGAAGATAAACACACACAGGGAGAGAGAAAAGGAGAATGAGAGGGGGGAAAGCATGACAGCGAAGCACAAGAATGAACGAGAGAGCAAGAGAGAAAGAGAAAAAAAGAAAGAGAGCAGAGGGGAAGGGCATGTGTGTGGGCGTGGGTGCCGAAGATCAGATCCACTTTGCTCCGGCGCTTTAACTGGATTTGCTGAGCTCGCTGGGAGCTGCTCTGGCATATCCGTTATTTATCTGTACATATTAGCGGCAGCACTGTTTGACATCTCATGGGCCCAAATGTCAAGCCTAATGAAAAATATTACACAAGACGCAAGCTTCAGCAGACATATCGGGCCTTTTTCATTTCTTGACGATTAAAATAGAGTGACTCTTGCTTGGCGCATGAGCCTGGAAATGCCTAAAATTAAGACGGATCTTCCTTTTTTAACAGTCTTCTGCGTATGGAGACAGGAGGGGGGGTGTTGCGGAGGGTTAGGGGTTGGGCAGGATATATATAAGCCACCCCAGGTGCAGCTGATGCTATGAGGGTGTACTTTTTTTGCTTCTGTCGAGGGCATGGCTGACAAATACTTAAGTCCTGCCAGGCTTGTAAGTCTGCCACTCCATAGGGGGGGCAGTAAAAGTCATTTAGCTGGATCAGAAGTGAACTGTGTACTGTGTGTATGTGTGTACATGTGTGTACATGTGTGTGTGTGTGTGTGTGTGTGTGTGTGTGTTTGTGTGTTTGTGTGTGCGCGTGTGTGTGTGCGTGCGTGCGTGTGCGTGCGTGCGTGCGTGCGTGCGTGCTTGTCCGTGTGTGCGTGCGTGTGTGCGTGTGTGTGTGTGTGTGTGTGTGTGCGTGTCATGCATGTTTTCTGTTGCCCTTCAGGGCTTCCTGACATAGTCAGTTTGTCATGCTGAGTGAGAGTGACAGTAACTGTGTGCATGCGCATGTGTGTGTGTGTGTGTGTGTGTGTGTGTGTGTGTGTGTGTGTGTGTGTGTGTGTGTGTGTGTGTGTGTGTGTGTGTGTGTGTGTGTGTGTGTGTGTGTGTGTGTGTGCATGTGTTGCCGTGTGTGTGTGTGTGTCTGTGTCTGTGTCTGTGAGAAAGAGAGAGGGGGGGAGGAGAAAAAAAGAGAGATAGAGACAAATAGGAAAGAGGAATAGTGGAAATGGAAGCAAAAGTGCTGTACAGTATGAACCCTATGAACCGTGTGTGTGTGTGTGTGTGTGTGTGTGTGTGTGTGTGTGTGTGTGTGTGTGTGTGTGTGTGTGTGTGTGTGTGCGTGCGTGTGCGTGTGCGTGTGTGTGCTGTACTCAGTATAAGTGAATGTTGCTGCTGTCCATGGTGCTGAAGAGAGAGGCTGCCTGCCTGAGGAGTGTGACAGAGAGAGAGAGAGAGAGAGAGAGAGAGAGAGAGAGAGAGAGAGAGAGAGTGGTGTGAGGAGCAGTGAGAGCTCGTGCCACACGCTCGCGACTGCAGATCACACCATTAACATAAGCAGAAGGTTCCCCCCACGCTCCTCACACAGTTGCGGGGCCAACAGCCTTGCCTCATCTCTCTCGCTCTCTCTCTCTCTCTCTCTCTCTCTCTCTCTCTCTCTCTCTCTCTCTCTCTCTCTCTCTCTCTCTCTCTCTCTCTCTCTCTCCCTCCCTTTGACTATTTTTCTCAGTTTATATATCTCTCTGTATATCTCTTTCTCTCATTCTCACGCTTGCACTCTCTCACACATACATTCACTCACACTCTGCCGCTTCATTTCTTTGCTTTTATTCTGTTTCTCTCTTCCACACTCTCATGCACACACACACACACACACACACACACACACACACACACACACACACGCACGCACACACGCACGCACGCACGCATGTACACACGCTCGCTTGCACGCACGCACACGCACACACACACACAGACACACACACACATCCTCTCCATTCTATTTTTATTCCATAGCTCCGAGTTCTCACCCAAAGCCCACACTCAATATGGATAAGACTAGAAGGGTATGGGGAGGGTTCTGAAGTTTCCTGCATTTCTGAAGTCAATGTTTAAAAATAGAGGCGCTGTGCAGTGCGGGGGTACTCGACGTCATGAGGATCATTGTCCTTTTCCAACCACAGCCATTCAGATGTCAGTAATGTACTGTAGGAGTGCTGACCCCATTCAGTTCAGGAGGAAGACTGCACATTCCAGGTTAAGGTACAGGACAAAAGCCGATTCAAGGTTTTAGAGGGAGGAGTCCGCACACTTGAAATCCTTTTATTTGTGTTTTATCCCATGGCAGAACTATGTTTCGACCATTGAGGTCCTCTTCAGATTCTATAGCCAGTATGCCCTCCTAATGACGCAACACCTTCGGCGCTGCGGAATTAGGCAGGAAAAGAGCTCGTTCAAGTACTTTCTGAGCTCTACTGGGCTGGGGACCTCCACCCACTTTGCCGGGAAGCAATCAACTTTGAGCAGCTCCAACTGCCCTGGGTAGAGGCGTGTTCAAGCCAGTGACGTGGTTTAAGCAAAGACCTTCTATTGGGACTAAGAAAATGTTTTGTTTAAACTTTGGCGCCACATTTTCTGGGATCGACCAGTAGCAAACCGAGAGATGCGGGTTAACCAGGCTGTTTGGAAACCAGGGCCGTCGTTAGCCCTATTTTAGGGGGGCTTTAGTCCCCCCTACATTAGTATTAGCCCCCTCTTTAACGATTTTGAAAACATTTAATTTTAAATTTAAGTTTTTTTCCAAAAACAAATGCAGTGAAGCACTGAATACGAACCACCAAGAAGGCAAGTTAATCTGAATACAAGTTCCTGTTTGCTTATCTATTGTCTATTGTCCCCCTGTCTCTCAAACCTAGTGACGGGCCTGTTGGAAACGCTATTTGTTATCCTCTTGGTCAGATCAGAATCTCGGTACGAGATCTGAAAGTTGCTGAAAATCAGGCTACAGATTCTGTACCTTGCTGCTGGTCCCATTGCCATGCAAAAAGTTTACAGGCTGTAGAGGGCACGAGCATCGATTTAAGTTTTATATTAAAGAGGTCACTAAGACATATCCAGCTCAAGTTCGCATCTAGTTCAGACACTAGGAGTGTCTATTTGTGTTTGTGTGGTAATTATTATTGTCTAAATATAGGACACTACAGGTGACCCTTAAACTTTATGAATTATGTACTGCTTATTATGTCACAGTGAGATAAAAAAAGACACTAAAATAAGACATTATATATTTAAAGGAAATAGCTTTGTGCTAAGAGTGGATTTTCTGGGGCGGTGTCAAAAGATACTCTTGTCTACTGTGAAGTTTCCTTGTAAATGTGACACAACATATTATGGGAAAAGGAATGCCACCATAAGGAGGCCAGCCCATAATAATTCATGTTGATAATGTGTAAGATTGTTTGAAAAAAAGAAGAAAAAAACCAGCATTATGCAAAACATACCTAATGCTAATATGAAGGGTTATGAATGGAAACAGGTCATTTGTTTTAATTTCACAAGATAAACATCGCTTGGTTCTGTTGTAGCTTTGATTTAGGTCTGGTCCAGCAGACTAGCATCATGTAAAGGCGAATATATCTCACGCAAACGCATTCCACGTTAACGTGTGACACCTTTGCAAGTTCAGTCGTTCAGTTGTCCTCACTGCCACGGGAAAGCACTTTTGTAACATGACAAACGTTTGTGCAGCTTTCCCCGACAAATT
>NC_085862.1:42532837-42550337 GCF_034702125.1 Engraulis encrasicolus | reverse complement strand
ATCAGGCCACAAAAAAAGTCCATTACCTCATTAATTACATCATAATCTGGAGTCAATGCACCAAATATGCACGGCAATAAATGTTATGGCGAAACACTTGTACATCATTACCCTGATTTAGTAAAAGGTTTTTTTCTTCGGTGCCCACTTGATATCATCTGCATAGATGGTCAATTTTTCTGTAATGTCCCCAGTTCGTTAAGCCCATATTTGAAAGTATGATAGTACTGGCCTTTCTGTTTGGTTGTTATCAAGTGTCCACCTGTCCATGGCCTCTTATGGCTCTGTTCCACTACCAGTTTCCTGGTGGGCCTACAGCTCGACACAGCGCGACTCGGCCGCCACTTTTTGCTTTATGATTGAGCTGTGTAATGTCAATTCGAAAAGCAAAAAGTGGCGGCCGAGCCGCGCTGTGTGGAGCTGTGGGCCTACCAGAAAACCTGCAGTGGAAAAGAGGCATTAGTGGACCAGGGTTTGTACATGGTTAAGATTTAGTAACTCCTTCTACGAAGCTTGTGTTCACGGGACTCTGCAAACACATTCTTAAAGGCTT
The DNA here is from genome assembly GCF_034702125.1 of Engraulis encrasicolus. NCBI lineage: Eukaryota > Metazoa > Chordata > Actinopteri > Clupeiformes > Engraulidae > Engraulis > Engraulis encrasicolus. The sequence goes on along the minus strand of NC_085862.1, from coordinate 42,549,784 downwards.
ATGACGTATGTAAAACGCACTCTCTCTCACTCTTCAACATACTCATGCTTGTAATCATTAGCATTATAATGCTATGTCATAAGCTCTTTGAGCTTACATAGTGCAGTCCGGGTTATTAAGCTTTACTTGACAAGGTGTGCAGTCATGTGTACGTCTAAATAGTTATGAATTCCCAGGTACAGTATTTCATTGTTCGGCTTTATATATAATATATACATGTAATATATACAGTATATATATATAATTTCAGTTTATGGATGTGTTTATAGATTCTTGTGGCTACAAGTTTCATAGAAAATGTTACCAATGTGTTTTGTTTACAACCATCTCCACACTGCATCTCCCTGCAATGCTGATACAGTCATACTGCATATGATGCAGTTATATTGCAGTCTACTCATCCTTAAGTGATTCACACCTTGTTTTGGAAGAAAATGTATTTTTTAAATTTCTTCCCTGAGCTTAATAGCAATGGAAACTTTGTGTGCATTTTAAGGCAAAGCTTAAGATAATTGTCCATAAAAGTGAACAAAACATCATTTTTTTTTCATTCTGTTGATTTTCAAGCCCACAAACGTTACAAAACAAGAGGTATGTTATTTCACCATTTTTTATAAGCTTTCCAAATCTAAATGTACAGATTTACTAAATGTGTGTAGTGACTGTAGACTTAGTGTTTTGTAGACCCAGACCCACAGTGTGTCCACCCCACAGAGCATACCCCACACCTAATAAGGGCCCCAATCACAGGTGTCCCCTGTGTGTGTGTCTGTGTGTTTGGGTGAGTGGGGTGAACCACTGAGGCCAAGTTGGGTCTCTGTGGGTGTCCATATGCCACTAAGTCAAATAGCCAACAACACTGCTGCTTAACTTCACTCTTTTCCTCTCGCTGTGTGTGTGAATACAAGCCTCTCCGTCAGGCCGGCCAGCCTGTTTGGTGTTGGAAGGCCCCCCTTCCGTCCCAACCTCTCCAAGTCAGGCTATAGCGGCCCTAGCAGTGAACGGGGCCCCCCGTCCTCTTCCAGTGTGGCAGGGCGTATAAGCGTTTAGCGTAGCATTAGTTCCATTGAGTGAGCCGACCATCTGCCTGGCATTAACCCCAGAACCCTCCTTCTCTTTGCAGGCTGGACAATTTGCTTAATATGGCCTATGGCGTAAAGAGGTAATTAAAACTTCACCGAATGCCAGATGTCCATGTTGACAAAATGATTTTTTTTATCCTTTTTTTCCCTTTCCTCTTCTTTTGAGAGTCACTTGCATTGAGTTCAAGGTTTTTTCTCCTTGAGTTTTTTTTCTCTCTACTTATCATTTTTTTAAGTTGCTATCACCAATAACCAACCACAAAAAAGGTGTATTTATGTTTTCCAACTGCTGGATATGCATTGTTTGGTTACAAAGGATTGCAGATATTGTTTCTTTCCGTTCCTATTCCGTTGGTATTTCTCTCTGTGACTTTGTTTTGTTGTGTGTACAGTTGTTTCTTGTTCTTGGGCATAGTTTTTTACCACAGGATTCAGGTGCTCAAGCTCCAACTCAAACCAATTAAAACGGACAATAAAAATGTCCAATTAAAACGGACAATTGTCCATTTAAAATGGATAATAAAACCATACACAGCATATATTTTTTCCTTTTTCTTATACAGTAGATATAAAGCACCATCAAAACATATGATGTGGAAACCAGAAATGAACAGTGGTGTGTAGTATCTCGAACGCATTATTGCTAACTAGTAATAGCAACTTAGCTGGTTGCAATGCAGTTTCCCATTGGCAGCGTACCGAGTTGCTAACTGGCTAGTAACAATGCTTTCGAGAAACAGGGCCCAAAATAGAATGGAATAGAATATAGTCCCCTAGTAGTAATCCTATAACAGAAGCCAGGACTGCTAGCTTCACGTAGAGGGGCTTGAGAGACCTGGATCTCTGCAGGAAATCTGGTTTCACTGCAGGTGGCCTAGTCCTATACTCCAATTGCCTCCTTTTCTGCTTATATTCTTTCACACACACACACACATTATTTTGCCTTCCACTGCCGTTGGATGTTATGTCCGTTAAGTCCGTAGGCTTTGTTATGAGATACAGCTTAATGGCATCTTTCGTTGCATTTTGCCCTTTTTCTCTGAGTGCTCAGTGTGCGATCACTTTGATGTCCTCACACCAAAGTGGCGAAGGGCTGTGAGTGACGATCGGGCATGCAATCGAGACACCTGCTGCATTTTCTTTTCCTATATACCACCCTGATTTGAATTATTTACCAGCTGTGTGCACATGTGTATGATGATATGATACTATATGTCAGCCTCTGAGATAAAGACTGGCAGCTGTGCTGTGCTGTGCTGTGCTGTGTGCGTGCGTGCGTGCGTGTGTGTGGGTGCGTGTGTGTGTGTGTGTTTGGATGTGTGTGCGTGCCAGTTTGTATGTGTTTGTGTGTGGGTGGTTGTCTGCGTGTGTACTTGTCAGTTTGTGTGTGTGTGTGTGTGTGTGTGTGTGCGTGCGTGCGTGCGTGCGTGCGTGCGTGCGTGCGTGCGTGCGTGCGTGCGTGCGTGCGTGTGTGTGTGTGTGTGTGTGTGTGTGCATACGTACGTGTCTGTGTGTGGTGGTGGTTCTTCTGTTGCTGCTGTGGTTGAGTGTGAAGCTCAGCTCAGAATAATCTCCTGAGCAGCTGGCTTGACCTTAGCACGCCTGTAGCTAATTTGTTTCGCTGCTGCCAGACGAAAGCGGCAGCGCAGACGACACAAATTACAGCAGTCAGAAGGTGACTCAAACAAATCGCTAGTGCTACCACAACACTACCGCAAAAACATCTCCGACAAAGCATCAACGACACCACTTGACAATGTTGCTGTCAGTGGGGAAAGAAATCATAATGAAAATAAAAAAAGACATACAGTGTATTTCCGTTGTGGCTGTTATGTTGGAAATACTTTAACGGCATTATCAAGCAGAAGGGGTCTGTGACCTAAGGTTGACCAAATGTCCCACCAGACTTGTGGTCAGTCCCCAGTTAAATGCTAATGCCCTTACATCCTACTTTTCTCACCCGTTTTATGATGGATGGAAATGTTCACTTTTCATGTACAAGTCTTCCTCAGTTCTGGCCTGATGGTGGGGATCCGAGAACTGCATTTAGGACAACTACAATAATCCAGCCTTATGTTTAGGGAGGGTTTTTTAAGATCAGAGGGTTGCAGGTTCATATCCCACCATTACTTCTCCCTACACCTTGAGCAAGGCGCCTACCCCTGTACTGCTCAAGGGACTGAAACAAATGCACTGTATGTAATTGCAAGTCACTTTGAATAAAAGTGTCAGCTAAGTGAAATGTAATATAATGTAAAAAATTAACAATTGTGACACACTAAAGGTGTACACAACCCTCATTGAATGACAGTGGTTCAATGTTCTCATCATCAGCCCAGAAAACCCAGCATTTCATAAGCCAAATGGATGAAAAGTGAATCCTTTTTAACCTCAAAAAAAGAGGTTCAGTTGCTTACAACATTGGGTAGCACCTTTCACTAAGCAACATTTAGTTAGCAGCCACAAAACACTCTGGCTTCGCTGGCCAGAGCGAGTCTGCTTGCGAAGCGAGGCACGTCGCTGTAGGTAATTAATGAACAAAGCCAGAGCCTGGAGGCTGACTGTAGAAGAGGAGAGGAGAGGAGAGGAGAGGAGAGGAGAGGAGAGGAGAAGAGTGGAGAGGAGGGGAGAAGAGGAAGAGACTAGAGGAGAGGAGAGGAGAAGAGGAGGACTAGAGGAGAGGAGAGGAGAAGAGGAGGACTAGGGGAGAGGAGAGGAGAGGAGAGGAGGAGGACTAGAGGAGAGAGGAGAGGAGAGGGGAGGAGAGGAGAGGAGAGGAAGGCAGAGAAAGGGGGAGAGGCAGCTAGAGGAAGAGAGGAGAAGAGAAGAGAAGAGAAGAGAAGAGAAGAGAAGAGAAGAGAAGAGAAGAGAAGAGAAGAGAAGAGAAGAGAAGAGAAGAGGGGAAATGAGAGGCAGGCAGATAAAGGGGGAGAGGGGCAGAGAGGAGAGGAAAGGAGCGGAGAGGAATGAAAAGCAAGTTAGAGCCCGCTGCTCTTGAGAGGTCGGCTCGGCCATGGGTCAGCCTGCTTGTTGCTATGCAACTCTTGTCCTCGGCCACCGGCTGTACAAAAACAGAAGGGCCTAGCCTAGCGGCCAACACTCTGGTTTCACCCTCACCAGCCCCGACCGACCTTCAAGTGGGCCTGTCAGAAAGTCAGGCAGCCTGACAGACAGATGGAAAGACAAGCAGATGGACATACAGGCAGACCCTCAGACTAGGTGCCTGTTTTTCAAGGCACTGTCTGAATTATTTCCTTAGCCGCCATTTTCCTGCTACGTCTGCACCTCGTCACAACCCAGGAAAACATATCAATACGGATAGATCCACCTGCATGCTCGGCAGTTCACATAAAATGTACAACAGCGTAAGAGATGAATAAAATATGAAGGACAAACATACGCAGCTTTAAACACAAAGCAGTGAGATGGAAGAAAGTACAGCGGAGTTGACAGAACAACTCTTGGCAGAGAAAGAGAAGAGAAAGAGAGGGAGAGAGGCAGCGAGCGTACCTGAACTCTCTAGTCCATGTGGAGCTATCGATCAGCATCTCACACACAACCGCACATGCACACATACACACACACACACACACACACACACACACACGATCACACATACACGCACACACACATGCGCGCGTGCACACACACACACACACACACACACACACACACACACACACACACACACACACACACACACACACACACACACACACACACACACACACACACTGCACAAGGCAGTGGCAGCCAGGCGTATTGCACTTAGCTGCTCATCGTGCAAAAAAAACTGGAGCGAAAGCATTCATTTTCCGTTTGGGTTGTTCCCCCCCTCTACCCCCCCACCCCCTTTGCACCTCTGCAACCTGCTGTGCAAGAGCACTGTCTCCTCAGCATCTGCAGCAAAGCAGAAACCTCAATTAGAGCACGCCCCGTAAATGCCCACGGTCTTCCCTTAAGAGGTGGCATAGGAAATGAAGCTTTTACCCAATTTACCTTTTATTTAAAGCGTAAATATCCGTTAAGCGGAAAGGCAATTAAGAGAACTCAACTGAGCAATGCCATCTTTGTATCGGAGATGGCGGCAGAGGCAGTGAAGAGAGCAAATATGAGTCGATGACTCAGTGTGCATTTACTGGGTGACATGCTAAACCCCTTGTGAACCCCTATGCATTAATGCTACGCTAACTTCCTGAAGTCTAGATTCCGATTAATGAAATAATTAAGACAGGAAGAGAAACACAGTTTTGACTTGGGTTTATTGTAGTGCACCCTCATGTCATCGGTCAACTGAAACCTAATTGAGATGATGGACAAAGGCTGCAGTTTCTTCTATAAATGTTTTATACAAACAAATCTTGAGATTGTAGTACCTCAAACCACAATATTCATGTTTAGGACAGAAGTAAAAGGCTTGCTTTACAAGTCAAGGTTGAGGGAATGTAATTCTAAAAAAGTCCCTCTGAGCTAGAATATACTTTTTTCTACATCAGTGCAATTCTAACCCTATTCAGTATGTTTACGTTGTTTTATCTCCACAATTCTGATGTGTTTTAACATGACTAAGTGTAACTGCAGTTTGTTTTTCTGAATGCTGATTGGCTCACTTTAGGTTTCGCTTAAAATATGGGGTCTTCCCTTTCTCTCTTTTTTTTCTTTCCTCTTTCCTTGTTCATCTCTCCCTTTCGTGTTCTTCTCTCTGTGTCTCTCTTTCTCTCTCTGTCTCTCTCCCTCTCTTTTTCTCTCTCTCTCTGTCTCTCTATCCCAGGTTCTCCCCCATCACCATTGATAGCATGACTAGCCTGGTGGGGATGAACATCCCTGGACACACAGGCACTGGCTGGTGCATCTTCGTCTACAACCTGTCCCCCGACTCTGACGAGAGCGTGCTGTGGCAGCTGTTCGGGCCGTTCGGCGCGGTCAACAACGTCAAGGTGATCCGCGACTTCAACACCAACAAGTGCAAGGGCTTCGGCTTCGTCACCATGACGAACTACGACGAGGCGGCCATGGCCATCGCCAGCCTGAATGGCTACCGGTTGGGCGACCGCGTCCTGCAAGTCTCCTTCAAGACCAACAAGACTCATAAGTCTTGAACTCTCTCAGTCCCACTTAAAAAAAACCCTGGCCACTACAACAACCCAACCCTTACAGCAGAACACCAGACAGGAACACAACATACCCACCCATAAAATCAAAATAAACTGGAAAATGGCTTATAACATAACTGGACCTATAAGCCAATGTTGCCTAAGTATTACACAAAAAAAGAAAAAGATGTTTGATGATTTGAAATCAGCCTGTGCTGATGCAGGAACCCTGTTGTATATCCTTTAAGTTGATGTGGTTGTACTCTCTACTTTTTTCCTCTCTTCTCTGTAAAACAGTAGCAAAATACCAGTCCCCTTTGCCCAGTCTTACTTTCAAAGAAGAGAATGTCCTTTCTTGATTCAGGATTTTCTTTCTTTTTTAATCCGGATTCCACTGTCGTTAGAATTGATCCTCCCGTCAAAACCAGGGAGGGGGCTCTCTTTGAAAATAGGTGATCATTCATTCATTTTCTTTGGCGTGTATTTAAAAAAATAGAAAACCCCTGATTGAATTAAAGAAGGGATGACTCCATCCTTTTTTCTCTAATGCAGATGAAAAAGAAATTTCTAACATTTTTTTGTTTTATATTGCAAGCAAAACACATGTCTTTCCTCACAGGGGTTTGGGACATGGGACGAGGGACGGGGGCGGGGCTAGCTTTCCTGAAGACACGTTAAGTGATTTAAAAATAACACACACACACTGTTGCCAAAGAGAAGATCTCTTTGCTTGAAAATGCGTTTAGAAAAAATAAGAATAAAGAGAAGAAAATCTATTTTTATAAATAATGATTAAAAATAATAATTATTGAAGAATTTTTACAAGAATCTGGATTTGAAAAAAGAGAAAAATATTTTGACTGGCTAATTAGGGGGTTGTGGGAGGGGAGGGGGTGCCACCTGGTCTCGTTTGTTCTGCCGTGGGGCTTTTTTGGGATCAGACGTTGTTTGTTTTCTGGGAGGGCCGGCTCGGCTATGGTTTTGTAGACGGAAGGTTTTAACCAAGAGATAACCAATTGTGGCAGGCGATCTTCGTAATTTTTCATAGCAACTAAATCCTCGACAGAGATACCCAATAGGAAGGGAAGAGGGTCTTTTATGGACCTATTCATTCTTACAGTCCAGAGCCCAAAGCATGGAGAAGCATTTTCCACTTTTCTTTCCGCCATTAGTCTATGGGATACCCGTAAGAGATATACAGACATATTTCCATTTAGAGGCACATTCTTCTCTTTTGGTTTGCTCTTATTTGTGGTATTGCATTTGAAATGTACTTCCTTTTAGCGATCAACCGTAGGTGCTATATTTCATTATTCACATATCTTAAATATCCAAGTTTGTTGTTCTATGTGTTGTTTAGAGGAAAAAAAACTTTGGTGTTGGCATTAAATTGAGCTGCTGTTTTTTTGTTGTTTTTGATTGTTGGCCCCCCCATCTGGCTCAACTATTCCTTGCTGAAAAAAAGTCAGATGACTAAATTTGGGCCTTGTAAGAATCACTTAACGAGTTTTCTTTGGCTTGCTGACTTCTAGGTTAATTGCTGAGTGTGACGCGTTTGTCAAAGTTCAATACTAATTAGATAGTTTTGTTAGTCTAGGTATTTGTTTCCTTAACGGATCTATTACAACTGTGTCTTTATTTGTTGTGTACAAATAGAAAATATATAGTCTACTTTTGTTTTACAATAACTATATCTATATGAGTTGTCACTGTTTTCTGTTTGAGCTTGTCTTTTTCATATGACAACTTTATGAAGTGATGTTTCAGTTGCTTAGAAAACTCGTGAGGAATCCTGTTTAATATGTTGTCATGTCGCTTGTGAAAAAAAAGATGAAAAAAAAATTGGATTCAATTTTTTTGTTTACCGTTGCGGCGAAAAGAAATCGAACAAAAAGCGTAAAAATATAACTGTATTTATTTATTGATTGTTTCATTGATTAAATTATTTATTTATCTGGATTATTTATTTATTTATGATTATTTATTTATTTATTTATCTATCTCTGTTCCGTTGTCGGTGTTTTCAGCGTGACTCTGGTACGGGGAGGGGGGACGTTTCTGAGCTCAAAGGGAACAAATCGACTAGGGGAGATGCTCTTCCGTTAGTCCAGTGCACTGAGAACTTTTAGTACATTTGTGCTTTGTACCAATATATCAAAATTACAATATAAAAAATTTAAAAGTCGAAAACGAAAAAAATGTCAAGAGGGTTGGTGACGTTCTTCCCTTATCACTAGAAAACAGTTACTCGCTATGCATAACCTAGTTGATAGTTAAATTTGCTATTGCTTTTTTCTTGTCTTGTTAAAACAAAAAAACTTTAAATCTTTTTCAATAAAATTTAGTCTTAATAGAATGTTATAACAGTTGTTCTGGTTCAATATATCCTGTGATAAGTTTTGTGTAATTTAAAAGAAAAGCCCCTTCACGCCCTCCCTCCACACACTACCATTGTTTTATGATTAAACTTTATGCAAAATGTGGGTCTTAAACATTGTTTTCTGTTCCTCATGGATTTTTCACATCCTTCACTGGAAGATCTACCATTACTATTTGATAACTGAATGTCCATTGTTTAAGGATTACCCATTGCACTGGACCAATCAATATAAGATTCAATCATATTTTGTAAAGAGAAACTGTCAGTTTTCAAAAGAAAAAATAAATCATTACATCTAAATACTACTACTGATTGTACTGTTGACAGTTAACAAGATTGGAATATACTGGAGGTATTTAGGAGATTATACCAATTATATATTTTCTATGATGTAATATATTTTGAAAGGAAATGTAAGGGGATGGTTCCTGGGTATAGTCTATTAGGTTAGCCACTTGGCCAGAATGCACTTGGCGGTTTTGGCCAAGGTTACCGACTCAGACACTGCGTACCACTGTATACATACTCTCTCACTCTCTGTTCCTCACGACTCCGCAGCCTAGGACATGGAACGGAACCATCATGGTGGTTCCGTCCACAGAGCTAGGGTTTCTAAGCAGCAGAACCCTTTTCTGAAAGGCCTAGCGCTGTTTGGAGTTTAAATTATGCAACGACCCCAGTAGAATGTTGCTCTAATGTGTGAACACTTCCTTTAGTGTGTTTTTCTTTTTGTTTTGTCGCTTTTTTGGTTTACTACTTGTTCCGTTTCACCCTACTAATGTCTGGAAGTGTGAGTGCATGTGCATGTGCGTGCCTGTATGTGTGGGCGTGTGAGTGTGCGTGTATGTGAGCACACGTCTTTGTGTGTATGCGTTTGTGTGTGTGTGTGTGTGTGTGTGTGTGTGTGTGTGTGTGTGTGTGTGTGTGTGTGTGTGTGTGTGTGTGTGTGTGTGTGTGTGTGTGTGTGTGTGTGTGTGTGTGTGTGCCAGCGTGCGTGTGTGTGTGTGCGTGTGCGTGTGCGTGTGTGTGTCCATGTGTGCGTGTGTATGTGTGTGCGTATGTGTGTGCATGTCCGAGTGCTTGACTCGTGGGGCTATGTCGCCGTGGTCCATGCTCGACCCTTCTGGCTCCACCTCTCCCCAGTAGCGCCTTATAGTGGCAACCAGCCAGTAGGAACTCAACAGTCTGTAGTGTAGGAGGGAAGGTCATGAGGATCAAGGCTCTTGTCATACATCATTTCCTCCTTCAAAAAAAGTGTTTGTTTATTATCGGAAAAAGTCTATAAATCCTTAAAAACAAAAAGAAAAAAAAGATGAAAAAATGTTCACTGGACCTAGCTGGTCTCTCCTAACTTATGTTATTACTTACTTATCAATTATGAATTATTATTGTTATACTATTATTCTTATTATCCTTTATGCTTATTATTAATCAAATTACTGCGATGAATGACTTCATGTTATCCTTGCTAGTTTAGGTCATTTCTGAAACTGGATACAAATTAAAAAAATATTGCTGTAAATGTTTTTTCTTTTTCATAAAACTGTTGTGTTTGAATTATTTGTACTTTTGAATGTTGGGACAATAAAATGAGGTGTCGAGATCTGTGGTAATGTTGTTTTTTGTCAATTATCAAATCAATTATCAATTGTCTCATGTGTGATATTCACCGTAGAAGGCAGCTGTGACGAATGGGACAAATGAGGAAGAGACAAATGGGAATGGGAATGGGAAAGAAACAAAAGTGACAAGCACAAACGGAAGAAACATTGACTTGTAAAGATCTCTGCCCACATCAAGTAATATGCCGAAGTATGAAATGAAAATAACAACCACACATATTAAAATTGATGCTATAATTTCCCAAACATCAGAGTGCAATAATCTGATGAGAATCTGAGGTGTGACCATGGTCTCTGCTTCCTAAAAGCATCTGGTTTGTGGCTCAAGCATACAGTCAGGTACCAGAGAGCAAACCCACTGCAGCAACAATGATATCACACTGCCCCCTGTACTCATCTTGGGGAATTATAACCATCTGCCTGAGCGCCGCAGAAACCTAAATCACAAACAAAGACATTTTGTCCTTCTTTTTTTCCAATCCTCCTCACACAAACCCAATATGAAAGAGGACGACTGATTATAAGCCTCGCCCTTCAAGAGACGTGATATAAACAGCTAATATAATTTTCTCAAGGAGAAGCTTTTTTTGTCTTTGTTTTTTCTTCTTCTTCTTGTCCAATGCAATCTCTTAAGTGACAGGGGAGGGCGAGGGGGACACTGTGCAGATCAGGTCTGTAATGGGGGAGAAATAGGGCCCGGGCACTTTTGGCTGAAAAGGGGCCCCTCATAATTAGCGGCGCAGAACTGTCTCACCGGTGGGCCCCTATTTTCAGAATTTTTTTTTTTGGACATTTCTGATAATAGGGGCTCATGAGGGTGTGGGCCCCACTGGGAAATGCCCGCTATGCCAGATGGCCAGTCCAGCCCTGGTGCAGATTAGGGATAGATCCAGCCAGCCTTGCTATTCTGGTGGTTAGTAACTTAATGAGGCAAGAATCCCATCAAGACACTTGAGTTAGGGGAACATGAGTCACTCTGTCTGCCCGCCCTCCTCTCTCTCTCTTTCTCTCTCTCTCTCTCTCTCTCTCTCTCTCTCTCTCTCTCTCTCTCTCTCTCGCTCGCTCGCTCGCTCGCTCCTTTTTTCCTGTCTTCCAACTTCTGCCAACCGGTCACAGGCACCCGTGACAAGCAGACACACACACCACAAAACACAAAATAGCACAACTCATTATACCGAGCCACCACTTCACACATCAAACTACAAAAGCCAAACCAATGACAATAACGCGCCACATGTCAGCACAAGAATAACGTGCACTATTTCGGCACAGCAACATACAAAAGGACTGCTGCTTGCAGGTAAGCACAACAAACCGCAGCACAAAATTGAGCAACAGTTATACATGTCAAACCGAAAAAAAGTCACGTCGTAACAGTCCAGAAACAAAATAGTAACATATTGAACAAAAACAAACTTTCATCGGAGCACAATGAGCCAATGATGACATATGTGTGTAAGAACTGAAAACAAGCCACAGACATCACTAAATCGAACGACGATAACATATTGTGCAAAAACAAAAAACAAATGTTGAAATCACAACAGCATCGTGATACTGAAAACACCAAATGCCATAACAGATGAAACCTCATCACAACAGTTTTTTATTTTTATTTTTATTTTTTTGTGTTATTTATTTAAGAAAGAGACAGCATATATTGCCAGCATTTAAACAAAAATGCTAAATATGCAAGATTGTAGCCAAGAGGCTAATTTCCGTCTTTTGTCGGAGTAATTTATCAAATCAATGTGAAAACCCATTTTAGCACAACACATAACAACACTATGCCATATCGTATCACAGTACACCAATGCAGCAACGTATTGTGTGATAGCACTGCAGATCTCAGCAGAGCACACAGCCAGCAGGCCCTCAGGCCCTCATGAGAGTAGACCAACTCTGCTCTGATTGCTTAAGCCATCAGGGAGTGCACTTTTTGCAGTGGGAATACTCACAAACTCAGGTTAACATGAATCAATCGTGAGATTATTGCTAATGAAATTACTTTAATGAACGTACTCTCGATTAATGCAGAGACTCAGTAAGAAATTCCATTTACAGTTTTTATTCTGCAAGATACGATGTGTGTCAAATATAACAGCAACACAGTCTCTGCTGCAACTGATCACATTACACACAACAGCACACGAACATAACCACAACGCATCATCCTCAAAAGACCACATAGCCACTGGCACACCACTTTCGCACACCGTCATGTACTGTCATGTTGCAGCACACAAAAACAGATACCACCAAAAATAAGAGTGCCACTGTGAATGCTATATACCAGCAGCGGTTTCATTTTTGGGGCTCTAGGCAAAACATAGACATGGGGAACTTCTGAATTATTTTTGCTGGTATTTACTATGGTGTGGTTGACTGTTGCAGGGCCCTACAGAGAGGAAATTTTGGTGTGGCCCTAGACAATTGCCCAATTTGTCTATTGGTAAAGCTGGATTTGCTAAACACTAAACCATCCCCTCACTGCCATTGGACAACATTTAAGCAACACTGATTTAAAAAGGTCGATAAAAAGTGTGTGACTTAAATTGCCATCATAACTGCTGTTTTGTCACCTAAATGGTCTGTGAACGGTGTTTATTGGAGTTTGCCCTTCACTACTCCCCTGTCACACAGGCAACTGTTAGGCATCATTACCCTCTAAACAGCATCAAATACCAAACCTCATAACAATAATGTGAGAGGGCTTACATGCGATCAAAGCCTGTATTTATCGCCAACAACAAGAATAATGATGGCCGCTTCACGGGAGAGATATTATAAGAGCGCACACACACACACACACACACACACACACACACACACACACACACACACACACACACACACACACACACACACACACACACACACACACACACACACACACACACACACACACACACACACACACACACACACACACACACACAGTTCCCGGATTCACAAAGCTTATGAATCTCCTGACAGACGGCAAAACAGGAATGCAATCTATAATCAAGCAGTGGGTAAATTATTACAGGTTCATGCTGATGAAACCAGGATGAAACACTCTTGGTATTATCTAGACTGTAGTGTGCGCTGAAATGTCCAGTGATGCTTCAACACAAGCCTGTGCTCTTCAACCCGCCTGACCCAGGGTCATGTCTCTGCTGTCTGCTGCTCACATCACGACCTGGCCTGGCTGGACCAGGACACTCAAGCAGCCGAGGGGACTGTCTCCTTGGCTGCAGGAGATGACTTGTTGTGGGCAGGGTCACTGACAGCATTGGACGGGCCAAGGACAAGGTCATCTGAAAGGGTCCCCTATACCCAAAATGTTCAATGTAATGAGGACTCAAATGTGGGCCCCCTATCTCCCTGGGCCCAGGACAACTGACATGATTAGCTACACATCCCCACAACTGAGCTACCTGCTATGGGGGTTCTGGGGTTTAGTGGGCAGTTGGCAGTGTGGGTGTGTGGTGGGGTTGAAGAGGAGTGCAACGTTTTGGGGTTTTGGGGGACCTTTTAACATTGTATGGCACGGTGATGAAAGCAAAGCAACACATAGGGCGGCACAGCCCTGCAGTGTCTTTTTTATTTACTTGGGGGGATGAGGGACTGATGGAGTGAAGCTAAAAACAGAAATACAAATGGAATCTGTATGTGTGTACCAACAATGCTGTCCCCCACTCTACCACCCCCTGGCTGTATCCTTTCATTGAGCCTCTCTGTCATGGCCGACGTGGCAGACGAGACACTGGGGACAGAGGACCAGGAACAAGGGGACAGGTGGACAGGGGGAAAGAAGGTTGGACTGTAGACAGACGCGTTGTATTTGCAGCGTTCATCTCTTTAGTCAGGGCAAAAAAAAGTTCAAACCTGCCACAGGCACCATGGCCCAACACAGACACGCTCTGTATCGCTTTCTCTCTCCCTCTCTCTCCCTCTCTCTCTCTCTCTCTCTCTCTCTCTCTCTCTCTCTCTCTCTCTCTCTCTCTCTCTCTCTCTCTCTCTCTCTCTCTCTCTCTCACACACACTTAATCCCTACTCATCTTCCCTCTTCCCTTCAAGTCTTTTCCCCTTTTGCACCCTCTTCTCTATCCTGGTCCCCGTCCTCTCCTCCCCTCTCTTCTGTGTCCTTCATTCTCTTTTGTCCTCTTGTTGCTTCTCCATCACATCTCTCTCTGATCCACACCATTCTCCTTTTATCTCCTTTCCTCCACTCTTTGGCTCATCTCTCTTCATATCATCGTCCCCATATTCTCCTTTTTCTCTCCTCATCCCAAAGTTTCCCTCCACCACTTCCTTTGTATCTTTTCATCCCTCCTGTCTCTATTCCTTTTCTCCACTTTTCTACCCATCACTATCAACTCCATTTTCTTTACCTCCCCCTTTCACAATCTCTTTTACAATCGGTCCCCCTTTCCCCCTCCCTTCTGCTCTTCTCAATCATCCAATTTCTAGCTCTTGTACCCAATTCCAACTCAAATGTCAAGTGTTGGGCCAGCCAGTCATTTCCAGCGTGCTGAGACATCCTTTGCCCCTACTCCTCCTGTATGGCACCAAAAACCAATCGCTCTCTCGAGTGCAGAGCCCCCTGGGAAATGTCATCCTGTCCAAAAATGTCTGTCCAAACTGCACACTTGATTTCCAAAGCAATGTACTACATAGCATGTCAATCAAAACTTTGTGACAGAACAGAACATTTTAGTGCGGTACAGGCAAAATGCAGCCTATATTCCTTTCCCCTGATCTATACGAAAGCCCAACTGGGAAACTCCAACTCCCATTGTCATTGTGACATAGCACTCTACAGCACACAAGTGAACACTGCACACTGCACTCAACGAAATTGCATTCATGCCTCAACCGCGTAAGGGGGCATTCCCCAAAGGCACCCAAAAGGGAGCAGTGCGGCGGAACGGCACCATGCTCAGGGTACCTCAGTCATGGAGGAGAATGGGGAGAGCACTGGTTAATTGCTCCCCCCCACCAACCTGGCTGGTCGGGGGTCGAAACGGCAACCTTTGGGCAACAAGTCTGATGCCCTAACCTCTTACCCATGACTGCCATAAACATACAGCAGTTGTGGGTTTGCGTGTTGAAATGAACCTATCCACTTCATAATCCATGGTTACAAGGGCCTTTACTATTTTTGTAGCAACTGCTTGTGCTAAATAATTCAGAAGGTGTAGGCCTATGGGCAGCCTAACCAGAAGTAGCA
Organism: Engraulis encrasicolus; assembly: GCF_034702125.1. Classification (NCBI taxonomy): domain Eukaryota; kingdom Metazoa; phylum Chordata; class Actinopteri; order Clupeiformes; family Engraulidae; genus Engraulis; species Engraulis encrasicolus. The sequence continues at coordinate 42,534,392 of NC_085862.1, read as the reverse complement.
GGCTGGAAATGTTGTGAGAGCAAGAAAGACATTCAAATTGCTGGGGTTAGTGGGCATGGTAATGAGGTGTATACCCTTACCCTTTATCATCAACCTGCCTCAACTGCTATTAGACCCCATTAGCATCAGAAACGTAGCAAGATGTGAAAAGACAGATCTCTAATCTCTATGGCTGCGCTAGGGTTTCCAACCGTCCCTTAAAAATCAAAATAGTCCCGTATTCAGAAACAAAAATACGGTTCCATATTATGGTTGTGAAACAACAAATTACTAGGAATGCTAAAAAGAATTGTTTTTAATATCACAATAGCCTACTGTCTAGGGTGGTGGTCAGATAGTAGGTAGATATTTCAACTGTGCTGCTCATTGAACCTGTGCTGGTTATTGCCAAATTTTCATGAATATTTATATGGTAATAAAACTAAAATTCATTAGTATGACCAAAGTACAGTAAGTTTTGCAACTAAAAATGTCTATTTCGAGGGGCGCTGTGGCGCAGCGCAGCGCGCTAAGTCCCCCACATTGGGCTTGCATGCCCACCCACGGGGACCCCGGTTCGAGTCCGGCCGGGGTCATTTCCCGATCCTCCCCTGTCTCTCTGTCCCATTCGCTTCCTGTCACCATCTTCAACTGTCCTGTCAAATAAAGGCATAAAAGCCCCTAAAAATATTTATATATATATTTTTTAAAATGTCTATTTTTGGAAATTCAAAATGGCAGAAAATGGAGAAGATCCCTCTTTTCCTGTATGAAAAGTGCAATTTTCCCTGTCATAATGAATACTTAGAATTTGATGATACATATTCGTGAACAAGGTAACATTTGTGAATGGACAGCATGGATTCTGGAAATCAACTACTAAACATATTACACAGTGCACCTTTAAAATTAGCCCGCGGCTAGTTAGCATAATTAGCATCAGTCTGCAGCACATGTTGCTTGTTAGCAATGGTAACCATTAACGCACAGCTGCTTTTTACAGTTCCCCACCACCCACCCTCTCCCAACAAAGGTTCATATCCCAAGACAGTACCCTTGGAGTGTCTTCAGGTTTTCCCTTTCCTGGCCTTGGATACAGCTCTGGGCTTTACACGGCATCACTTCCAGACCAGCCATCTGTGACAGAAGTGTTCCCCAGCCAAGGAGCGCCATTCAAAGGGCCACCCGAATAGCCGCTCTGCATTCCAGCAGCAGCAAAGCCGGACGATGTGACCAAGAGCCAGACTTTCATTCACGGGCTGGCACTCGCATGCAGCGCTACATGTGCCTGTAAGCCTGACAACAGTAATCACTCATGCACACATGCACAGGCACGCATGCATGCACGCACGCACGCACGCAAGCACGCACGCACACACACACACAGTTAATCACATGCACACACAACAACCCCCCCCACCCCATCCTACCCCCACATGAACACAAATACATATGCAAATACACAAATTAACACACACAGGCACACATTTATGGACACATGCAATTCCCACACCCATGCTGGCACATGCACACTGGCACATTGAAGCATAGTATACATGCACACACTTTTTCTATT
>NC_085862.1:42482837-42527837 GCF_034702125.1 Engraulis encrasicolus | reverse complement strand
CACACACACACACACACACACACACACACACACACACACACACACACACACACACACACACACACACGCACGCATGCACGCACGCATGCACACACACACACGCACGCACACACACACTACACACTGTGGCCAGATGAGAGCAGCCAGGTAGCCAGACAGGTCCCTTGTCATGTGACCAGGTGACCAGGTTGCTATGGCCCTGCTGTCACTTCCTGTCTCTTTCAGACGCATCACTTCCCTTTTAGGTCAGTGCCACCTCACCTCCGCTTCACCCCACCTCTAATTAACCACACTAAATACACACACACACACTCTCTATCAACATATTACAGCAACCATCTCGCACACACGCGTGTACACACATGCACACAGACACAGACACCTCATGTGCACACACACACACACATGCACATGCAAGTTGGTGTCCTGGCTTAGAGTTGCTTAGAATAATATACTTAATGCATTATTCGAAGATCCTTTTGGGATGCCCCTGGACTCTTTATTTTAATCGCTAATTTTTGTTACTTGTTTTGTTTGTTAGAAGTGTTTCCATGCTTTATGTGTAATAGCATACTAGCTTATCTGAAGGTCAATGACATTTTAGTACTATCACTGTCTTAATGTCAATGATATTTTAGTATCACAAGTCAGGGTGGTGCAACCATAGCCACTATTGCATACATTTTTTAGTGGATTATCTAGCATATTCATTGCAGTACATTAATACAGTCGTACAGTAGGTTAACTGTGGTTGCACCACCTGATATATGAGCAGAAAAATGTTTTACAGATTTACATTTCTGTTGTGTCAGCTGGGCCTGGATACAGGCTTTCTATGTGACAAAATATGGCAACAGCTTACACACACACACATTCACCCACGTATGCATGCACGTACACAAGCATGCAAGCACGCACGCACGCACACACACACACACACGCACACACACACACACACACACACACAGACACGCGCACACACATCCCAGACACACGCACGCACACACGCACACACACACACACACACACACACACACACACACACACACACACACACTGTCTACGCAGCATTCACACTCATACCAATTGCAGCATTAACTGCACGCAAGCACACACATGCATGTCCGCCTACCCGCCCGCACACACACACACACACACACACACACACACACACACACACACACACACACACACACACACACACACACACACACACACACACACACACACACACACACACACACACACACACACACACACACACACACACACACACACACACACACACACACACACACACACACACACACACAAACTGCATTAAAACACGTATATGTGAGTGTGGCGAGCTTTTGAGTGGTCACATTCATCTGTCAACAGCCCACTTACGCAGAGGTGGCAGGCGACGTTTTAATCCCCCCCAACCTTTCTCCCGTCTCTCGGCCAACGCTGACTGTCTGGGCACAACAGTAATGGATATAAGCATCTCCTGTGATGGAGTGTTTACCATCAATGCTTAGTCCTAGTTTTTTTTCCTCTCAGGTGAAGTGTTAGCATCCATCAGTGCGAGAAAAAAAGTACTGAATGTGCAACTGAAGGGAAAAGAGGAAATAGTGTACAAGATGTCTTGATTGCTGATGGCGATGGTCTTTTTTGAAGATTTATGGACATACTACAGACGGATTGAGAGGCCTTGAGTAATGGACGTCATATTTAGACTATTTTGAAATACATTAGGAACCATTACATTAATGCCGTTTTAACTTAAGCACTTGACAGACTAATGCTCCCTGCTGTAAAAATGCTTCAAAGCAGAAAGTGACCAAAAGTGAAAGTAGACAAATACAGATGGCTAAGGCTTTCATAATAAAAGTATTCAGGCTCTAAGAGAAAGCTGCTTACATAGTGTAGCTGTAACTCTCTGGATATAACACAAATGTGAAAATGGAAAAAGTTGAAATCAATATTGAACAATCCGTTGGATTGTTTGGTTTGTTTGGTTTGTTTGTTTGTTTGTTTGTTTGGTTTGTTTGGTTTGTTTGTTTGTTTGTTTGTTTGTTTATTTGTTAAAAATAAAGGTATATAAACCCTGGCTCTGAACATTGGCGTCTGTTGCAAATTGGTGTCTCTTACAAATTGGCGTCTGTATGTTTCATCTCAACAGCTTCGCTCATTTATGTATGTTGATTTGCTCATTGGGCTTAGCAGAAATTTTGCCATGATCCAAGTGGGCAGAAGAACGAACAAACAACACCTTCAGCTCCAAACTGTGGACTCTGCAGTTTGTTTACCGGGCGGAGGACCTCGCTGTCTCCGTCTGCAGGTTATAAACGGAGGCTGTCTGCATTCTGATGGAGTGGGGCCTGTCTGCATGCTGATAAACTGGACAGTCTATGATACCCTCACAGAATCCCATCAGACAGGCGTGAAAAGTAGGCAAGGCCGTGTCAGGCCTGTCACAACCAGCCAAGTAAACTAGGCAATTGCCTAGGGCCTGCTTGTGAAAGGGGTACCCTGCTAATGACGGTTATAACAGTATGTAGACTACTTGTCATGCCAGAGTGGAAGAATATTCCAAAACCTCCCTATATTCTCAAAATCTCCTTTGAAGGTCCCCCTCCCCAATAGTTTCAAGAGGAAAAATGGGCCCCAAGTACCTCTTTGCCTAGGGCCACCAAAAACACCTTGAACCGGCCCGGTGGACCCTCCCCCGTGAGATTCAGCATGTTGTATACCATATGTGCTGACCATGCCAACTGACCCCAGATGCATTACCACAAGCACAGCACAGAACAGCACAGCACAGCTCTGGGTGGGTTTTTATTTGTCATTCAGGACAACTCTGCAATTCCAGCCAGCCTTCCTTGCTGGTGTGTCTTGCTGCACACAGTTTCTTTTTACCTTTTGTCTTCCTTTTTATGGGGGCCCCTATATTTTCTGTATTTTCACTACAGTTGTGCTTTTACTTTGCTCTTTTCCCTCCATTTATTTTGCAATCCTCTCTCCCTTTCCCAATATTTATCTTTTTCACATCCTTCACATTGCTCCACTGTAATTCTCACTGTCGTCCTCTCTTTTTCTACCCCTCTCCTCTCCCTCTGTTCATCCTCCCTCCCTCCCTGCCTGCCTCCTCCTCCCTCCTCCCCCTCTCTCCCTCTTTCTCTCTCATCTCATGACTTGAAAATGTAATTAACTACAGCCTGCCTGCCTGCCTTCCTGCTTGTCCCAACAAACTAACGCTGACATGCACCTTCCAGCAAGATGCATCAGCACTACAGTACAGTACAGCTGAAGCCCACACACACACTCACACACACACACACACACACACACACACACACACACACACACACACACACACACACACACACACACACACACACACACACACACACACACACACACACACACACTTACGCACACACACACACACGCACACACACACACACACGCACACACACACTGCAGTGAAGTTCAGGCAGGGAGGAAGGGTTTATCGGGAGGATGAAGTTTATGTTCCACACCGAGGTTAACGCTAAGCTATAGAGTTTAGCCAGTGTGTGTGTGTGTGTGTGTGTGTGTGTGTGTGTGTGTGTGTGTGTGTGTGTGTGTGTGTGTGTGTGTGTGTGTGTGTGTGTGTGTGTGTGTGTGTGTGTGTGTGTGTGAGAAAGTGAGGGTTTACCTGGTGAAGACAGGTTTGTGTAGGCTGCTAATTTACAAGCATACAGTACACACACACACACTCGCACGCACGCACGCATAGACACACACACACACACACACACACACATACACACACACACGCACTTAAACACGTGCACGCGCATGCAACACCCCCCCCCCACACACACACACACACACACACACACACACACACACACACACACACACACACACACACACACACACACACACACACACACACACACACACACACACACACACACACACACACACACACACACACACATACACACACTGCTGTGAAGCTATGGACATTAGCTTCCAAAGTTTACCTGTCAGAATGTTCTGTACCAACCAGCAGCACGCACAACACACACACACACCACCCAACTGCAGCAAGTGCGTCAGACACTGCAGTGCTTATAATACACACCATTTTGAAATGTTAATCCAACATTTAGGGAGCCAAATGTAACACTGACAGTGTTGGTTTTTAAGTGCTGAATTATATCACTAACATTACGCGCACTACACAATGCGCGCACACACACATGCTCTCTCTCTCTCTCTCTCTCTCTCTCTCTCTCTCTCTCTCTCTCTCTGTCTCTCTCTCTCTCTCTCTCTCTCTCTCTCTCTCTCTCTCTCTCTCTCTCTCTCTCTCTCTCTCTCTCCCTCTATCTCTCTCTCTTTCTCTCTCACCGAAACACTCGCATGGTATAGATTATATAAAGATACATAATACATGCTTACTGCAAGTACACCCACCGTAGACATGAATATGTACATGTCCACACCCAATCCATTTTGCAGTGTTAAATCAACACTTATGGAGCTGATGATTTAAGATCTGCTAGGGTGTATTTTATTCCCAGAGTACCCACACTGTTGAAATAATAACACTGCATTTCATACTGTGCACATACACATGTGCCGACACGCGCGCGCGCACACACGCACAAGCAAACGCACACGCACACGCACACACACACACACACACGCACACGCAAACGGACACGCACACGCACACGCACACGCACACGCACACGCACACACACTCACAGGCACCATCACTCAGCACGGCAGGCAGGTGGAGGCTTCTGCATGCATGGCTGGGCCCTTGGTTTTGCAGCCGCCGGTCGTTGCTATAGCAACGGAAGGGAGCAGGAGCTGGCACAGGCGCTGGCTAGCCGTGGCTGGTTGGCCATGGCTGGTTGGCTGGCTGGCTGGTGTAGTGTGGTGTGGTGTGGTGTGGTGTGGTGTGATGTGGTGTAGTGTGGTGTGGTGTGGTGTAGTGTGGTGTGGTGTGGTGTGGTGTGGTGTGGGGTGGTGTGGTGTGGTGTGGGGTGATGTGCTAGCCAGGCCAAGTGGAGGGGACCTGACATTAGGAGAAGCAAATTGACCACAGGAGGGCTAATCTGCCGTGAAACAGCAGCTGCCCGGACTCACGCCCCCATCCCCAATGAGAGCGTGCACGCACACAGTCACATGCACAGACGCATGCATGGATGCACAAACACATGCATAAAAACACACACACGCGCATGCACGCAGGCACGCAGGCACACACACACACACACACACACACACACACACACACACACATTTCATTTCTGGGGGGGTATGCAAGAACTATTTTGGTGCCCCCCCCCCCCTCCAAAAAACAAAACAAACAGAAAACGATTAATAATTATTTGTTATGGGCTTGTGATTACGCCCCTTGTGACCCTTGAAATATGTATCTGTTTTTGAATCTAACAGTATTCTACCTCTTTTACCCTCTCTTTTTGGCGCCCCCTCTCTCTGGCGCCCCCCTGCAAAGCATACGTCGCATATACTGTAGTTGCGCCCCTGCACACACACACACACACACACACCAGTCACTGTCAGAGTTTTGCAGAGGTTGGTAGGTGCTGAGGTGGGTTAGGGCAAGGGGGAGGGAGAGAGAGGTTTGGGGTGGAGTGGTGTGGGGCTGCAGGGGGGAGGAAAAGCCTATACACCCAGGGAGTCCCGCCCCTCCCCAATACATAGGCCACCTGTGGTTCCTCTCATACTGAGCAGGGGTCCGTATCTCGAAAGCGTCTTTGCTAAGGACGGTAGCAACGTCCTCCGTAAGAGCGATTCAACTCTCTCTCGACAGCGACGCTCACCACTAAATCCAAGGGAATGGTAAGACGATCTTAAGACTGTCCTAAGACGGTTAGCAATGACAAGAATCGAGAAACGGACCCCAGGATTACCATTACCAACAACACATCATCAATAGGGTAAAACAACCTGTCTAAACCCAGCCCATGATGTTCCCTATTAGTCCGTGATAGCACAAAAAGCTACTGAAGACCCAATTTTGAGGGACAACTGATCTGTTTGCCCTGTCTGTGATACCGGCTACTTTTGAATGAGTCATGAAAAATCTTCCACCCATTCCCATTTCCACGAATAAACTCGCATAGCATGGCCAACAAACCAAACAGAGAACACAGAGACACCCACACACATAGACACACACTTTGACACACACATACACACAGAGACATGCTTTCCCATTGATACATACACAGACAGACACCTCTGACACATAGACATAACCAAACGCATATGCACACACACTCAGACCCACAAACGCACACAAACACACAGACACACAGACATGCGCAAGCACGCACGCACGCACGCACGCACGCACGCACGCACGCACGCACGCACGCACGCACGCACACACACACACACACACAGATCCTGTGTCTGGAGGAAGTGGCTGTAGGTCCTTCCTGCCACCAAGCAGATAATTGACAGTGTGACTTGGTAATGGGGCTGGAGGCATCTGTCCTGTCCTGGCTGCACACACACACACACACACACACACACACACACACACACACACACACACACACACACACACACACACACACACACACACACACACACACACACACACACACACACACACACACACACACACACACACACACACACACACACACACGCACGCACACACATACACACGCACACACATACACACATACACATGCACAGACAGCCATGGCCGTGCCCCGGACAAAGTCATCGGAGAGGGCCCCCAATACATATGTAATGAGGACCACGCTTGGAAAAATTAAGCATTTGGTCCACACATATTGCAGCAAAAATATAGTGGTGTCAAAAAAAAAAAACCACGGCATAGTGTCTCAAGGGCCGGCATAGTGTCTCTGCTTGGCACATCACATTATTGTAGTGGCAAATGCGGTGATATTTATCTATATTATATTCGTGTTATAAATGGCTTTAGTACACCTGTCTAGGAGATTTGCCTACACAGACAACATCGCTCCTGAAATCTAATATGCGGTACGAGACCTCATCCGTCTCTTTAATGACAATGGAAATTAGTAGGCAAGTCAGGGAACAATTTCTTACCAGTGAGAGAGCTGGCTGCATTGACTGCAAGCACACTAACACATAATAATAAAAAATTATGAGGTAGCATTAATGGTGTTGGAAATGAAACACCATGTACGTACCTAAGAACTGAGTCACAATTACCTGACTGCCCCATAAAATGTAACAAAAGGCAAAAAAGAACCAATGTAGAGTGCCACCGAATGTCATAAAATTCTGTAGCATAACCTCAGTGGCATTGCTACAATAGGCTACACAGTGTGCTAACATAAAATGAGTACAGTGGTTTTTGTAAAGCTTTATTTTTACCAGCCACACAACCCCCCACCGGCAGGGTCAGTACAGAAGAGGAGAAACGGTACTTGTTAAGGATGGAGTGGAAAAAAAAGAGAAGGGAAAAAGGCAGAAATAGTGAGACCCTAGGATTAAGATAAAGATAGAAAGAAAGAAGTGGAACACACAGAGAACAGGACAGGAGAGCTAGAGAGAGAGAGAGAGGGAGAGAGAGAGAGAGAGAGAGAGAGAGAGAGAGAGAGAGAGAGAGAGAGAGAGAGAGAGAGAGAGAGAGAGAGGGAGAAAGAGAGAGAGAGAAAGGTGGTGAAGATCGGAGAGATTAAAAGAGATGGCATAGAGACCAAAAGAGATGGAGGGGGAAAAAATGAGGAAAGGGAAGAGACCTGGTGTCAGGGAAGAAGTTTTGAACAAGGAGAGAAGGAACACCAAAGAGACTCGGCAGGAAAGAAATGAAAAGAGAGAGATAGAGAGAGGAGAACACGTGAAGAGCTACTGCATGGCTCAATAGGTATGGTGTCTCAAGAGCAAAAGAGAAAAGGATCGAGAGAGAGAGAGAGAGGGAGAGAGAGGGAGAGAGAGAGAGAAAGAGAGAGAGAGAGAGAGAGAGAGAGAGAGAGAGAGAGGGAGAGGGGGTGAGAGGCAGAGAAGGATAAAGAGGAAGAGGGGAAAAAGAGGAAGAGAGAAAACAAGAGGAAGAGCAAGCGAATGAGAGAGAGAGAGATAAAGAGACACAGAGAGAAAGCATGAAAAGAAAACAGAAAGGAAAGAGGGAGTGAGAATGGAAGAGAGAGAGAGAGAGAGAGAGAGAGAGAGAGAGAGAGAGAGAGATAGAAAGAACTCGAAGAAGAGAGAGTGCGAGAGGAAGAGAGAGAGAGAGCGTGAGGTTGTGAAGTGCTGGTGTGTGCGCTCTAATGAGAGCCTATGTCTACCTCCATGACAAAACATGTCAGTGTAATGATGGTGGTGGGCTTTCCCCCTGCGCCGGAGAGGACTGCTGGCAGGGGGCCTCTCGGCAGTCAACACACTCCCTACCTAATCACAGGCCACGCCACGCCGAGACAATAGCGCCGTCGACGGCTTCCCCCAACTCCCCATTATAGCCATTAGGGCCAGCCTGCAAACTATTTATTATACTGTACGCTAGCTAGCTCTCTCCCATTGTACCACTCGAAGGCTAATTTCATTTATTCGTTAATTCATTCATCCCTTTTTTTCCCTCAGCGTCTTCTATAGGTTGGTTGATTGTTCAGGCAGGTTGAGCTAGGTCATGTACGTACGTATGGCAAGTGCATCTGTGCTTTTACGAGCTTGTTAAAAGGGTTTGTTGATGGTACCTGTAGGTACGTGTTGAATGCAAAACACATTTAATTTGACTGCTATGTGTCTGGGGTATACACACACACACACACACACACACACACACGCGCGCGGGAACTCGTGCACACACACAAACATACATTTAATCAGTACTTCAGCACTGCAAACTCCACATCATATACGTAGTTGGGACAAGAAAAACATAACATGGCTCGGGCGGCGGGGCACTTTACTGCCATACTGGACTCCGGCCTGGGTCCTCTGCTCACACCAGAGACTCTTTAAGTATATAGAGATATGCCAATGTAATAGGCTGCTATGGGCACCTAACATGACCAGGTTCCGGTCTGCCTAAAGGGCCGTGTCATAATACTCCTAGCATTGAATAGAACAGTCCTTAGGTCTGCCTAGGTCTGCCTAACGGGGGATTTCCCCCCGCTCCCCCTTGCAATAATAGAACCCGGAAACAATGGGCCAATGGAACCTCTCTCTCTCTACTCTCTCTGCTGACACTTCCCCGTCTCTCGCTTCCTGTCTATCCTTAGCTGTCCTGTTACAAATAAAGGCAAAAAGGCAAAATATATATTTTTTTTTCAAAAGATAGAAAAACGTAACAGGCTAACTGAATAGAAATTACGAGTGGCCAACAGATGTGCTTTGGATGAGGACATTTACATGGGACATCATTTATTTGTTAAAACCAGTTGAATCACACATCTCTTCACACGGAAATGTTCATCATACCATCAATCTCCAAAATGTCCAAATTTCGACTTTAATTTCAGACTGGCCCGTCTCACATTATAATTTGCAATAAAGTCAGTGAACCTGGCTTCCCATTTACTGCAATTACATGGCATTTGACAATTTTTCCGATGCCTTCATTATGACAGATAGGGCCTAGCCTTTAAATGACATCAAAGTGATATCTGATTTAATTAAATCGGCGTGCATTTGGCGCAGATGATTTCATTTCACTGACTGATAACTCTTCCCCCCTCCTATGAAATATTCATTTGTTTATAGCTCGTAACGGCACAAAAATGCAACAAAAACATGTCAATCCAAATGTACCACCATTTACGGGATGGGAAAAAAAATCCTGAATATAATGTTGGTTTTCACCTTCAAACATTCTGTCATGATCAACACGATAATCAAATTTTCAGTTTACCTTTGAAAAAAGTTACCCTTTTTTCCTTCCTTTTACATTAGCTGTGTGAAGTTTAGGTCGACTGTCTCTAGCTGTCTTTGACGGCGTTCTCCTACAGTTGGTGTTTCAAATGATCTCTCTCTCTGCTTGCCTGGCTTTTCATTTATCATTCGCTCTGTGAAAACACACAGAGGTCAAAGCTATTACCCCCCCTTCTCTCCCAACCCTTTCCTCCTGCCTCCGCACTGCACACCTCCACAAGCAAGTCATACGTATTGGAAGATAAGATCTTCCACGTTTCAAACGCTTGTGGCCGAGCTGTCAGCAGCACCCATCCTCTGATCTTATAAAGAAATGCAAATATCACAGGACTCCCTCTCTCTCTCTCTCTCTCTCTCTCTCTCTCTCTCTCTCTCTCTCTCTCTCTCTCTCTCTCTCTGCTCTCTCTGATTCTTTCACATTCTCCCAGTTACCTTACCTTCTTTCTCACATTCTCTTATCTCTCTCTCAGTCTTTGCCAGTGTCTGACTCACTCCATCTCTCTGATTCTTTCTCGCACCCTGGCTATCTCTTCTATTTTCTCTGCATCTGTGTTCATCACTCTATCTCTATCTCTTCCCTATGCCTCTCTGATTCTCTTTCTCTCTCTCTCTCTCTCTCTCTCTCTCTCTCTCTCTCTCTCTCTCTCTCTCTCTCTCTCTCTCTCTCTCTCTCTCTCTCTCTCTCTCTCTCTCTCTCTCTCCCTCTCTCGCTCTATCTTTCTCTGTCCCACTGTTCTCCTTGTGGCTGGCAGACTTTCACCTTGCTGGCTGTCCACAAGTTGGCTGCTGCTGCTGCCTGGACAGTTTTATCTGCGTGGAGCAGCAGCAGCGGGGGTACCATGGGGCTGGCTTTAATGACAGGCTGTGGACATGCAGATCATGTGTAATGGAGAGAAATGTGATTTTCATTAAAACATGCTCTAATTAATGTGTCATTAATAATTCAAATGAGTTGTGTACCACCATCATCATCACCACCCTGGAGAGTTCAAGCCATGCACACTCACGCACATAGCCACACACACATGCACGCACGCACTCACACACATGCGCACACGCACACCCACATAGCCACACAAACATGCACGCACGCACTCACACACATAGCCACACACACATGCACACTCACGCACATAGCCACACACACATGCACGCACGAACTCACACATAGCCACACACACATGCACTCACACACATGCGCACACGCACACCCACATAGCCACACAAACACGCGCGCACACATGCGCACACGCACACACACATTGGCACACAAACACGCGCGCACATCACGCACACGCATGCACATAGCCACACAAACACGCACGCACGCACACATGCGCACACACACATGCACATAGCCACACAAACACGCACACACATCACGCACACACATGCACGCATGCACATAGCCACACACGCACTCACACACATGCGCACATAGCCACACACACATGCACGCACGCACTCACACACATGCGCACACGCACACCCACATAGCCACACAAACACGCGCGCACATCACGCACACACATGCACGCACGCACATAGCCACACACACACGCACGCACGCACACACACATGCGCACACGCACACACACATTGGCACACAAACACGCGCGCACATCACGCACACGCATGCACATAGCCACACAAACACGCACACACATCACGCACACACATGCACGCATGCACATAGCCACACAAACATGCATGCACACACACATGTGCACACACAGTTAGCCACAAAACACGCACGCACACACACATGTGCACACACACACACACATAGCCACACAAGCAAACACGCACTCACACACATGCACATGTGCCCACACACATGCATTCACACACTCACGCATGCTCTTTCATACACACACATTAATATTCTCTCTCTCTCTCTCTCTCTCTCAAACACAGCCACAGAAACATAAACCTAAACTCTCTCTCTGTCACACACACACGCACGCACGCACGCACGCACGCACGCGCACACACACACACACACACACACACACACACACACCGACAAACACACACCGACAAACACACACACACACACACACACACACACACACACACACACACACACACACACACACACACACACACACACACACACACACACACACACACACCAGTGTTTCCCACAGATTTTTTTGAAACTATGGGGGCAGCAGGAATTTTTTTGTTGGGGGGGGGGGGGGGGGGGCGGTGTCTTCTCACGCGGGCCTTTGGGTGGCGGTGTCTTCTCACGCGGGCCTTTGGGAGGGGGGGGGTAGTTGTATTCACACAGCGTAAATGCAAAACAATGAGTGCAGTATGACATTGGCGCATGGAGAAACTATAGGCCTGGGTCTACATTTCACCCATTTATATTTTGAGAATTAAGGCTACCCATTTTACCCATGACATGTATAATAGTAGTACATTGTCATTGTCAAAAATTGCAGTACAGTGAATCATTTCTGTTTACAACACACTTTCATTCGTCCCTCATGCAGGGGTCTATATAATGAAAACAATAATAAAACAAAATAGGAGCAGAGATAAGAATTTAAGATCACCATTTCCCCCACACACATAGGTGTACACATTCTACATGAGGGGTGATGGTCACAGGGCCAGTTTTTCAAAATTCCTTCCATTAAAAGGGCTGAACAACATACTACACATTTATGTCTATATTGACATTCATTACACATTCATTTCTATATGCAGCCCGATGTCTCCTCTGCTGTGTCAATGAAGGACTGTCACCTAACTCATTACAACTGTAAAACAAAGCCTGGGGAGTGTTAGTAAACTCATCCCAACTATCCCTTCTCTGAAGTTTTTTTTTATATTGCTCCCAAACCCAAGTTAACTATAACAACTTGACAAGGCTTTTGATCCCTCTGTCTTTCAAGCACTTGTGGTTTTCTCTATAGGATGTATTTACTCCAGGAGGAAAATGCGAAGGAAATCGCAATTCAAATCGTTTTTAACAAAAACGGAAATCGTTTAAAAAAAAAAAAAGTAAAAAAAAAAATAAAAAAAAAAATTTTTTTTTTTTTTTTTTACATTTTAGTAAACTATGGCGGCCAAATTTAAACTGGGCCGTCAGTTTATGTATGGGAAACACTGCACACACACACACACACACACACACACACACACACACACACACACAATAGTAAGTCAATGTGCATGCCATGTACTGCAGGATAGTGTGACACCTGCCTTCTTCTGTGACAGAGAAACTCACCCTGAGCCCAGATCTGTTCTAACAACTTGAGACAAAATCCCCCCTACATTTTCTACAACACACAATCCCTTCACACACTCCACGTTCAAGGCACACAAAACATTCCAAAACAAAGACGTTTCGGACAAGGCAATATGGAGTGACACATTTCAAGCCACTGCAGTGGTTTAACACAGGAATCATCTTTGGCAATCAGAGTCCAAGAGTGATGACTAGTCCCTGCTGTCAGACTTACTGTAAACCTAATTCACTTTTCCGCTAACCACCGCCCACACCAGAACTCAGTCAAGGAAATGGTCCTCTCCATTGAAATGCATTCAAATCAGGGTATAGCCCCTTAATGCAGTGTTTCCCAACCAGGGGTACGTGTACCACTAGGGGTACGCGAGCACACTGCAGGGGGTACTTGGAAAAATGATTTATAATTATAACAAATGTAAGAGCAGTCACATCAGGACAGAGAAAGCAATATATAACATGAATTAGGGGGTACTCATGGCACAACTAAGAGGGGGTACGCAAGACAAAAAAGGTTGGGAAACACTGCCTTAATGCACGCCATACCTCCAGTAGCACGCTGTAATAGTCATTGAAAAGTGAACTACCATAGCACTTCTATGACACATAACACAGGGCCTTTAGTAATGCATTACGACCTGGTCATTGTCATTCTGCTAACAGCACATTTATAACGCTGTGTCTTAAAATGTGTGTTAAAATGTTTAATTTAGCTGTGCTTTGTGGCTAGAAATGATAATGCCTTTGAATAGTGACCATATATTAGAGATCAGTGGGAATAAAGGACTGTTGAATGCATTTGAAAGCTACCAACACACCATAACCTGCAGTGTTGGAAATTGGTAAACACAGCAGAAGGCATGTCAATCTTTGTGTCGCTTGATTGGTACCCCAAAAAAGAGGTGCCTTCAGTTTCTTGCAATGTCGACCAATGTGCATCTGTCACCTTTTTTTTTAGGTACCACCCAAGCGACGCAATGGTACTCCCCTTGAGGGTACTGCCACAGCAACGAGTTCTGTACCTTTATTTCTGAGAGTGCAGTCAGGCGTCAAGCGTGCGACTAAGACGTGCATGAAACCAGGCAAACTGCACCAGAATCTTGTGAGCAAGATAGACGTGTTGCTGTGCCAGCGTGAAACTTAGACGTATCTAGAACCTTCGTTTGGAATGCCGACAGTATCTAACCTTTAGGAGTGTACCGTCACACCGGTGTGACGGGAATGTTCGGGCAGTGAAAGTTCTATAGAATTCTGGGCGTCATTCAATAAAATATGGAATTGTAGAATCTTGCATTGTTATAGAACGCATTCTTTTTATAGAATGCTCAAAAACCCACACTCTTAAAGGCTAAGGGATAGATAACCCATAGTGAAACCATGCACATCATCTACGGAAAGTTAAATAATCACTGGCATTCCAGACATGTCTAAGTTTCACGCCAGCATTGCTACGTGTCTATCTTGCTCACAAAATTCTGGTGCAGTTTACATGGTTCCTACAACTTCACAGACAGTAATAGATTAAAAAACACTACCCTAGCCTAATGGCAGATAAGAAGGATAACGACCTATGAGGTCCACCCACCGGTTCCACGAATTTAATGGCTTGGCGGAGGCAACTCCGTCTCCGTGCTGTGCACTTCGCCGCCAGAGTTCGGAGCCGCCGCCTCACCATTAACTTTGTGGAACCGGTCACTTCGTCGGCTGTTATCCCTTACATGACTCCTATTGTAATGTTTCATTCAGTTCTTGGAATGTCTAGTTGACATTGTTGTTCAGGTGACATGACATTACAAAAAATAACACATTAATAATCAAAAACGTCTCAATAATGTTCCTGGCATGTGTCATGTCACTCTTATGCCGTCAAATACTGTAAAGGGTTACCAGTAATTCTGAAATTTTCTCAGAATTACTCACTGCAACTGTAGTGCACCTGGATTAGACCTAACCTCAGCTCCTACGTGATGTCACATAATACTGACCCTGAGAAAAGCTCAGTAGGATGAAGAGTAGGAGGGTCATGTCTGACTTGGCAACATCTTCGATTCACGAGCAACAGAAATACAGGCCCATCCACCCACTATTCATTCACAGCACTGTACCATCCCACACACTCGTCCTTGTTCAGTTTTACTGAACAAAAAGGAAACAGCGTCAAAGCAAAGTAGGCCCACGCTTAGGCCAGACACTCTGGGGAATCAGCCTTCACCAGCCGTGATTCTTTCTTTGTGCTTTTGCATTTCATGTTTTTTTTTTTTCAGAAATCCACCTCCACTGCCACCACCTCCGCATCTTAACATACACCATCCACCATCTCACCCAGATACACCCCATGTCTCATTCCTCACTCCCTCCCTTCCTCCCCTTCCTCTCTCCTTCCCTTAGACCAGTGTTTTTCAACCGGGGTGCCGTGGCACCCTGGGGTGCCGCACGCCCCCCTCAGGGGTGCCACGGAAACGTGGCTGAAAGTATGTGAAATTCTACAATCTACAATTTAGACCTACGCACAATAAAGTAAATTTTGGACACCCGGGTATGGCCTACACATAGCCTGTCTGAGATAAAGTTACAACTTTGAATGTCTCCAGATTTGTTAGGCTACTTTTCTAAGCTTGTGTGGTATCTGATGCGATGCCATATTACGGCTTTTTGGTTTGGAGTGCCTTGAGATTTTTCACGAGTTGAAAGGGTGCCTCGCCTAAAAAAAGCTTGAGAAACACTGCCTTAGACGAGTGGTTCTCAAAATCTTTTGGACCAACACCCCCTTGACATAATCATAAGCCTGCCAACTTTAATAGACTATTGCCCCCTATTTGATTGCCCCCATTTGCAACTGAGTGTCACAACAACCATCCCTCCAGCTGTGTCCTTCTCATTGCTATCCAAGGGCTCCCGCAGAGCCCCCGTTGAGAAACACCTAAGACTCTCCTCTTTTGTAAACAGCCAATGTCACACAGTAACTTTAGCAGTGCATGCACTGCCAACCCCCAGAGCCACACAAGCTCTGGAATGGTTTATGTGCCGACTGTACTTGCTTGTTGTCGCGTTGCGTTGCGTCCACCAATTGGAGCGTGGACGGGAAAGGGGCTATCTGGAGTGCGAGTGGCTAAATGGCCACCGGAGGCAGCAAAACGGCCCTCAGGGGCTGCAAGGTCATTACGCCACTAATGACGCCATATGGTCCGAAAACAAACAGTCATGGCGCTTTCCACCTCAGTAATAAGGTCAACACCAGCGTCTTTTTCCAAGCCCTCCATGTGGAACAAGGGCCTAGGAAAATGTAGGAAGGCATTCAAGAAAAAAAAACTGTTAAAAATGATGTCCCGTCTTTGTAAAAGAAAAAAAAATGTCCAGAGTTTCTTCTTTTACGACTGTGCCCTTGTCGCACCATAAAGCACGCCCTTCATCTCCTCAGTCAAAGTGTACGAGGGGACATTATTCAGCAAAAAGACACGCACCTTTGATGTAGGCAGAGGAGAGTAATCTGCAAAGCACAGCCATGGGAGAGCTGAGGGTGGTGTTAAGGGTGGTGAATGGTGGGAGTGAGGATGGTAGTAGGAGTGTTTTTTGCGGTAACATCAGGAGGCTAGGAGATGCTCAGCTGTTGGTGAGACACCTCAGACCCCCGGTGAAGGTGTTGAGAGAGACCCATTATGCATCGCTATCATGTTCGAGTGGGCCGCCCGGCAGAGAGAGTGTTTCTGCCGAGGCCAATGAAGAGCTCTAACCCTGCCATCTCAAGAGCCTCCTCGACGCAGTGCCTTTACCAGAGGAGACGAGAGGAAGAGGAAGAGGAAAGGAGTGGGAGAGGAGAGGAGAGGACTGGGAGAGGAGAGGAGAGGAGTGGAGTGAAAAAGGAGAGGCTAGAAAAAGCCTCTTAATATGCATGGAGGAAAATTAGAGAGGTCCTGGGCATTAGCTGCGGAACTTTGAAGTAACATTAGTCGTGTATGGCTCTGAGGAGCAAATAAATATGTAAAAAAAAAAAAACGTGGGGAAAAATCTATTTTTATCAACTGGAAAAATCAGGAAAAGACACTCAAGCACACGAGTACACACATACACACACACACACACACACACACACACACACACACACACACACACACACACACACACACACACACACACACACACACACACACACACACACACACACACACACACACACTCACACACACACACACACACACACACACACACACACACACACACACACACACACACACATACAGGGACTAATATACAGAAGGACGTGCATACTCTGTTGGCTCTTTATATATGCTCATGGCACTACAGACAAGGGGAGGGAGGGAGAGAGAGAGAGAGAGAGAGAGAGAGAGAGAGAGAGAGAGAGAGAGAGAGAGAGAGAGAGAGAGAGAGAGAGAGAGAGAATAGAGAATGTGTGTGTGTGTGTGTGTGTGTGTGTGTGTGTGTGTGTGTGTGTGTGTGTGTGTGTGTGTGTGCGTGCGCGCGTGCGTGCGTGCGTGCGTGTGTGTGTGTGTGTGTGTGTGTGTAAAAGCGGGCGTAGTGGAGAATGCTTCCAACACATTAGGCCTCTCCTCTCTTCAGGAGAAAGCATGCCTGGCCAGCTGGTGAGTTTTTTGATGTGCATTTCGCTTTAATACCAGGCTCCCGCTATAAACCACCCACCCCCCCAACACACATATACACACACACAAACACACACACACACACACACACACACACACACACACACACACACACACACACACACACACACACACACACACACACACACACACACACACACACACACACACACACACCATCAACACCACCACCACCACCCCCTCCCCCTCCCCCTCCTCCTCCTCCTCCTCATCTCATCTTAGTGTCCCTCTCTCTCTCTCTCTCTCCGCACCGCACTATGAAGCAAAATCCTTCTGGGTCCCAATTAAGACTCAAAGCTGCTGTTCCTCTGCTCTGTATGATAACAACGGCGCGCATTGACAACATGCTACCTGTCAACCAGAAGCTCAACAGACACCATCTGTTTCCCCCCACAAACAAATTGTCTTCATTACTCCAAACTCCACAATGCATTGCCACTCCCGGCGAAAATACACACTCATAACCGATAATGACGTTTTTTTTCTTTCTTCCTTTCGTTATTATTTTAAGTAAAACTCTGAACTTTTGGTGAAAAAGAAAAAAAAACATCCTTCCTAATTACCGTTAATCTTCGTCAAATTAGAAAAGCAGCGTTATTAGCACTGTCCACGGTTTTATTTGGATTTTTTTTTGCGTCTCGGTTTGTTTGTTGTTTTTTAAGTTGATGTGTTTTGTGTCCTCTGTCTCTTCGTGGTGGGAGGCGATGAAAAGGGTGCATTTTTGAAAACGAGGGCTATGAAAAATGGATCCGTTCCCTACTAACAACTAATTAAAATACAGCCTTTCTTTGTAGGTAACCACATTTCATAGCTCACACCCCTGTACTCCTAATAGCTTTCACAGTTGGAACAAATTATCCAGAGAAGCAGATAATAGATTTTCTTTTTCTAATTAAAACTGTTTTCTCCTCTCTGGTCTATTAATCAGAGGAGGAAAAAATGGTTTGCACGAAAATGTAGTAGAGCAGAGTTATCTTCAAATGAAGGAGCCGGTCTCGATATCCTGTGTGCATTCACAGACTGAGAGGTGAGGGGAGAGAGAGAGAGAGAGAGAGAGAGAGAGAGAGAGAGAGAGAGAGAGAGAGACAGAGAGAGAGACAGAGAGAGAGAGACAGAGACAGAGAGAGAGAGAGAGAGGGAGAGGGAAAGAGAGGGAGAGAGAGAGAGAGAGAGAGAGAGAGACAGAGAGACAGAGAGAGAGAGAGAGCAAAAAAGAGAGAGATGGGGTGGCAAAAAAGACAGAAAGGGAGAAAATGTATGAAGAATGCTTCATTCTTGGTTCATCGAGTACAGTAGTCCACGGAATAACTAACCCTGACCGGTTCCAGTTTAAAGAGATTTGTACCAGTCTTTTAACGTTTTTGGAACACCATATAGGCTATAGCAATCCTCATCCTAGAGTGGCTTGGAGAAGGTAAACTTATTCATACTAGTTTCTTATTAGTACAGCTAGACATTAATATATATATATATTTGATTTTTAAAAATCCGTAACTGTGAGGCATGTGATGGCTGTGCCAAGGTCGAGGACTGGCTTTATGAAGTGGTGCATGTCATGATAAGTGGAGACACACACACGTAGGCGAGTAAGTCTCTTTGAGTGAGAGGAGCGCGCACATCACACCTGTGGCATGGGAGCATGTCCTCCAGAGGGGTGGGGAATAGGAATGATTCCAGAGGTCAACAACCATCCTGCTGTTCACATGTGCTTGCATACAAAACATTGTAAATGCACACACACACATAGACACATACTCATGCTCACACAAGCAAACATACACACCTGCACGCACGCACGCACACACACGCACACACACACACACACACACTCACACACACACACACACACACACACACACACACACACACACACACACACACACACACACACACACACACACACACACACACACACACACACACACACACACACACACACACACACACACACACACACACACACAGGCACACACAGACACACACAAATGTGCGCCACATGTACACACATGCGGTGTCCCTGGTGGCTATAGTGCTTGTGCACTTTCTTTTTTTTCTTATGCTTTTCACACGTTGCAACGTAGTGTAACATGCATAACGTTTTTGCACTGTCTCTCTCTCTCACATACGTAGGTCTGCTGTCGGAGCACTTATTCTTTCATTATCAATGGTGGCTTGCATTGAGGAATCACTGGTCAGATTAAAGACTATGTAGACTCTTTAGAGATCAACAGAAAACGTTTTTGAAGGAAATTGTTGGTGGCAAGGACAGACAAATGATAGAGAAAGCCATGCCTTCTGAAGGTGAAGCCAGCACATGCTCTCCCAGACCTATACCTAGTGGGTCTCTTGAAGCTGCACAGAACGACACAGGTCTGATGAGAGTCAAGCAACTGTCGAGAGTGCACAGGTACAAATTGTAGTTCATTAGTTCACTCTGTGAAATTTGGATTAAGCATGTATGCATACATCTTCGTTCTCGCTGGAGAACGGACGATCTCGCAGGAGACTGGCTGTCTACGCGGTGGACCGATCATCAAAGTGCTTCACGGGGTCCGCAGGGACCACTGCACTCAAGAAGCTGAGATAGATTACATGGCGTATTGCACTGTAAAAAATGAACTCAGGATTCCTTGGAATTTTAGTAGTTGTACTAAAAAAAAAGTTCAATATCTATTTATTTTGTTTTGAACAAAAAATAGAAAATAAAATAAAGTTAGACAGGGATTAATTTAATTAACCTGAGTAACTTATATATAAAGAGGATGACCTACTTAATATAAGCGTGATTGATTCGAACTCATTTTTAAAGAAGATCGCTGGCCTTGGTGCTGAAGTACTGCCAGGACTGAGAAATGTCTATGCAGTAAACTTTCTCGAGCTCAGGAGTATGGGGTGCCACTGAGAACTCGGGCAGTATCTGCGCCGGCAGTTAAATAACTCTTATGGGAGTAAAACGCCAAATGTCCATATCCATATGAAAGCACTATTCAGCATATTATATAAAACAACTTGGAAAAATTAAGTGATATTACTTGTTAGCACAAAATAAATATGGATAAAGCTTCTTTAGTTCAATGGTAACCATTGTTCTTTCTACATCTGGCAAGAAGAAAGATTCAGTTGTACAAAGGGACTTTTGTGTCTTTTAAGTCCACTCCAACTTATGTTGACTTCCTTCTGAGAACATCTGCGCCGGCACCTGGACGAGAAGTGTGTGCTGTGTGGCTCCCAGTATTACTCTGGTAGAATATTTTCAGACAGCCATTGTAAGCAACCATGATGTTATTACTATTTTATAAATGTGAACTGGGTTTTATAATCCACTTACAACAGTGGCACTAATCTGGCCAAAGGAACTTTGATGAACATTCTCTTATCCAGGTAAATTCTGTTGGCTTAATTTAAGGATACATGAAAAAATGTCGCACAATTATATGTGGAGTAGGTATGCCTATCGGACTAATAAATAGAAAATCAACATTTGCCCAACCGTCAATAGACTTTAAAGGTGCACCTTGGAAGATGATGGCGCAGGGTGGCCAGAGTTATCGCAACTATGCAGCTCATTGAAACTGTGCTGCCTATTACCAAATTTGATCTTTTCATGAATATTTGATGAATAATAAACCAATATTTACTAGCAAAGCACAGTAAGTTTTGCAGCTAAAAATGTCTATTTCTGGAAATTCAGAATGGCGGACCACGGACAAGATCCCCCTTTTTATGTATGAAAAGTGCAATTTTCTCAGTCAGTGAATACTTAGAATTTGATGGTGGTGGTAAGTATTACTTAAAAAGGTAACATTTGTGAATGGGCAGCATGGATTCTGGAAATTAACTACTGAAAGGGCAGTCCTGTGTAAGCAGTAGGCAGTCATGGGTAGGCAGGTAGGGCGCCAGACTTGTACCCCAAAGTTTGCCGGTTCGACCCCTGACCCGCCAGGTTAGTGGGGGGAGTAATTAACCAGTGCTCTCCCCATCCTCCTCCATGACTGAGGAACCCTGATCATGGTACCATCCCACTGCACTGCTCCTTTGGGCCGCCATTGGGGGCTGCCCCCTTGCACGGGTGAGGCATAAATGCAATTTAGTTGTGTACAGTGTGCAGTGAACACTTGTGTGCTGTGGAGTGCTGTGTCACAATGACATAGACAGGTCATCAGCTGGGAAAATTAGGCCTTTCGTCCTACCGCACTTTTCTCTGTGGATTACTGACCAGAAGCCCTATTGGAAGAAATTAAAACATGGGGCCACGTCAATTTTTGCTCAGAATTCAATATGGCCGCCATTTTCCAAAATCACTTGTTTTCATGCATTATTACATTGTACTATAAGGTGATATTCATGAACGATTAACTACTTTCAGCACTATTCTGTCCTATTTCCTTACATACATGTTTACAAAGGTTGACTAAACTAAAAGAAATGAAAATTGAGTTGGCCACCTTGCAATATCCAAAGGAAAGTGCTGAAAATAATGATTGAAATGCACATACAGAGTCTATGACTGAGAAAATTAGGCCTATGTCAGGGTTTTCACAGTGGATTACAGACCAGAAGGCCTATTGAAAAAGATTCAACAGCTGGTTGCCATCTCAAATGTGCTCCATAATTCAAAATGTTCTCTGTTTTTCAGAATGGAAGACTTTCACACATTTTTCTCAATACTGTAAGGCCATAATTACCAATAAAGATGACCTATTTTTCAGTTAAATTGTCCTATCTCCTTACAGACGTGAGTATAAAGGTTGTCTAGAAAAAGGCATGAATATAGGGGGTGGACAAAATAACTGAGACACCTGTCATTTTAGTGTCATTTAGTTCCTCTTGCATTCACAGTTAATCCTGTTGGATGTGGTTCATCCTTCTTGGTGGTATGCAGACATTAACTTGGATACTGTGGCTCTTGATACATCACAAAGACTTGCTGTCTCGGTCAGAATTTTTGAACTCTGACATGTCACCCATAATGTTGTGTGCATTGCAAAATTTTGAGCAAAACTGTGCTCTTACCCTGCTAATTGAACCTTCACACTTCACTTTACTGGTGCAATGTGCCATTAAGGTGGGGGGGTAGGGGGGACCGAACGATGTGGAGGAGCGGGGGGATGAATGAGGGGGTGAGCAGAGGTAGGGGAGCAGAGTGGGGTTGGAGTCGGGATTGAATTAGGAAGTGGGGGGGCAGAATATTGTGTGGGGGATGAGTGAGGTGGTGGGGGGGAATAGTGTGTGGGGTTCGGGGGGGCAGAATAATGTGTGTGTGTGTGGGGGGGGGGGGGGGTAAGTTGAGTCGGGGGGGTTGACCTGCCAAACTTTTCACATTGGATGGGGGGTGGGCGAGTATTTTGTGGGGGGGTGGGGGGAGAATGAGTCAGGGGGGTGAGCGTGGGGGGCAGAATAGTGGGGGATGAGTGAGGGGTGGAGGGGCAGAGTAGCATGGGAAGGATGAGTGAGGGGGTTGGGGGCAGAATAGTGTGTGGGGGGATGAGTGAGGGGGTGGAGGAGGCAGAATAGTGTGTGGGGAAAAGACACTGTAGAGCAGGGGAAAGATGAGTGGGGGATACGCACGCACGCTCACCCTTGCTCTATGCAAAAAAGGCCTGAAAAACTTTTTGTCAGATATCTAATGTGAAAAGTTTGGCAGATCAATTGCCTTTTTTCAGCAGTCAACTGTGTATGTGTAATTCAATCATTTTCTGACAACAATCCTTAGGATATTGTCTATAGGAAATTTACATCTTTCTGTTGCCAACCTTTGTACTCACGTCTGTAGATAGGAGGTAGGACAGAATTTCACTGAAAATAGGTTATCTTTATTGATAATTTTGGTCTTACAGTATTGAGAAAAATGTTGAAAGTCTGCCATTCTGTCAAACAGAGAACATTTTGAATTTTGGAGCACATTTGAGATGGCAACCAGCTGTTGAATCTTTTTCAATAGGCCTTCTGGTCTGTAATCCACTGTGAAAACCCTGACATAGGCCTAATTTTCTCAGCCATAGACTCTGCATGTGCATTTCAATCATTATTTTCAGCACTTTCCTTTGGATATTGCAAGGTGGCCAACTTTATTTTCATTTCTTTTAGTTTAGTCAACCTTTGTAAACATGTATGTAAGGAAATAGGACAGAATAGTGCTGAAAGTAGTTAATCGTTCATGAATATCACCTTATAGTACAATGTAATAATGCATGAAAACAAGTCATTTTGGAAAAAGGCGGCCATACTGAATTCTGAGCAAAAATTGACGTGGCCCCATGTTTTAATTTCTTCCAATAGGGCTTCTGGTCAGTAATCCACAGAGAAAAGTGCGGTAGGACGAAAGGCCTAATTTTCCCAGCTGATGACCTGTCTAACAATGGGAGTTGAAGTTTCCCAGTTGGGCTTTCACTTTCACTGAAAATATTACACGGTGCATCTTTAATGCTTAACTTTTAGATGAACCCTCAATTTCCATCCTTGCAATGGCTACGGGCAATGGTAAAAGGCAGATGGGTGGAGTGTAGCCTCTTAGTGCAGATGGGCCCGCCAGCGGGACTGTTCCCTCGTCACTGAAAATACTCAACTAGCCTACAGCATATCAACGTTTCTACAACATTACCAAGAACCCTTAGGTAACAGATTATAAGACTTAGTCATTACAACTTTGGTGGGAGTAAGATTACAACATAGGCATGGCCGTAACTACCATTGAGGACACAGAGGTCATGTCCTCGGTATTGTAAAATGTATCTATTGATGAAAACCGATATGTGATCAACAATGATAAATTTAATTTATATACGCCACCCCCATTTATCCTGAAGGCAGTGATTAATGAAAACAAACTTAAGAGTTTGACTGAAGTGTTTGAAGCATTCTAAATGAACAGTATGCAGTACAGCATGCAGTATTTGACCTCAGTGTTTAAAAATGGTTATAGCCCTGAACATAGGCTCTGCAAAAAAGGTTTAATAGCTGTCAGCATGTGCAGAAACAGAGACTATGTTATGGTAGGATACAATACAGTAGATTATACTGTATACAATACTGTAAATTAAGCTGATACTGTAGATTATCAGATTGGAATATTGTGTTATGCAGTATATGGAAATATATTCTTCAAAAGAAGGTAAGCCATGAAAGTGTGTACAAACATAAATGTAAAATAGCTGTAAATTTAAATCAAGCATAGAGTGACAATGATCCTCACATGACGACCTTCTTATGGCATAACCAAACACACAAATACTATAAAAAATAGTTGAAATTGAGGATTCAGCTGCGGTAATGAAAAAAAAGTTATTAAGTGCCATGAAGATGAAACCAAATATGCCTGACTTTGTAAGTGTGTGCAAGGTGGGTGAGGCGGATTGGTGGCAGTTGGTATGAATGCATATGTATGTGCTTATGTATATGCAAATGTATCTGTATAAGTGACTGCATGTGCCATTCTCTGTGTGTGTGTGTATTACATGTTAAACAGCCTTCAAGGACCAGCCATAAATCCTGCTACTCCTTTCATTCCAGCTGCTAATGGCCTACACACACACACACACACACACACAAGCACACACGCACACACACACACACACACACACACACACACACACACACACACACACACACACACACACACACACACACACACACACACACACACACACACACACACACACACAGTACACCCTCAAAGAGAGAGCGTCTCACATATCTCATGTGAGAGCACACACACACACACACACACACACACACACACACACACACACACACACACACACACACACACACACACACACACACACACACACACACACACACACACACACACACACACACACACACACACACACACACACACACACACACACCAACATGTGGCTATTTGCATTCTGCCCAAGGCAGTCACTGCCACCCGAACAGCTGACAATATCTGCCCCTCTCCGGCACTCTAATTGCCCCATTTCCCTTCATTTCCCACAAATGGCCCTTTTAATGCTTTCTGAGGTGATACTAGACGACACAATGGCACTCTTGTCAAGATAGCCCATTTCCAGGGGCCCAGAGTGTGTGACTGTTACTACTTGTGTAAAGGAGGATCAGTTAAGGCAAATGAAACCCGCTCTGACAGAGGCAGCATCTCTGCGCAAATAGGCACTGATAATGGTGCGTCGCTACATTCACACACACACACACACACACATTCAGCCAAATCACAGGCTTCAACTCATAGAATATGCAGTCTATCTGCACTGCATGGAGGATCTCACGCGTAATTGACAACGGCATTCCCCTCCCACCCATGTGCAAACACTGGAGAGAGCTGGATGGGAATTTTAATTGAGAGAGAGGGGGGCATCCTGAGTCTGTCCCCCACTGTATTGGCCTCTGAGCAAAGCTGGTTGTTAAGGTGGGTTCACCTTGGAGTGGGAAGAGTGACAAGTAGCCACTCCGGACTACATAAAGGATGCTTGCTGTATATGCTAATACCTTCAGTGTTGCTTCTATGTCAGGACAGGAGTAATACAAATGTCGTTTCTTAGCTCCAGAATAATCGGGAACTCTTCCCGCTTTGTCGGGAAGCAAACTACCAGTAGCAAACCAAGGGAGGCGGGTCAACCATGCCATTTGGGAGATGTTCATTGTTGTGCTCTTGGTCAGACCAAGTCTCGAAGAGATTTGAAAGTCGATGATAATCAGGCTAGTATATGCAGCTTATGCTCCAGGTATCTGGGGAGTAGGAGGAAGATCACTGCAGATAGATCTATGCATAACAAGGTCTCTGGATGTCTCTTATGTGCATTGCTTTATTTATTTACTTCCACCAATAACGATGGCACGTTAATATTTTAATGGCAATTTGTTTTTTACTCCTTTGAATTTAGAAATGGGAGAGTGTTTTATTTGCTGTAATATATTACTTATTTATTCATCACCATTGTAAGTGAGCTCGTGACTTGCCTGGAAGTCATTTAGGTGCAATCTGTAACATGTCATAGCAACATGCAAAGCATTTAAGGATCACTCATACACAAACCCACGATTACTTAAACATATCTAGTATTTTAGACAACCTAACGCTTTTTGGATGTCCCGCAGTACAATGGCCAACAGGGCTGTTGACAGCTCAGGTCATCTGAATTCTGACAATGTACTGAGGACCCAATACCAACACCCACTCAAGCTGGGCCTGGGACTACTGACCCCTTTGTCCCTCCCTGCTGGCTGCCCTGATAGCATACAGTATGCAGTAGCCAAATACAAGTAGCGTCCATTATAAATGCTTCTGGCTCTGAGGCAGACACACCACAGTCCCCTCTCTGGCTTCTTCCGGCTGGCCATCTCCTCAGGCCTAGAGGCCAGACCATAATGATGATGATGATGATGATGATGATGATGATGATGATGATGATGATGATGATGATGATGATGAGAAGGATGAGGATCTGCGCGTTAGTGTGCGTTGGCGAGCGTTGCGTTGGTGATATGTTATGCAGTCCTCAGCGGGTGGATGATGGGCTCAAACGTAGTGTCCCCTACGCGCCCTTGTTATTGGGGGAAGCTGCGAGCGATGAGTAATGGGGAACGTCGGGGTGCCAAATGTCCCGTGCCGGGGATAACAGGGGGGTGTTTTTGCACTTCCTGCCGAAATGGGCGAAGTAAACATCTGTTTGCCCGCCTCATGAAATCTCTCCTTTACTTTCGTCCTTCTCACCTCGCTCCCCCAGAACCATCACTCGCCCTGCCCGCCGTCGTCACGACAACACGCCGCCATCCGCGCGCGGCAACTCTCTGGCCCGGCTCCCTCTAACAGGTGCAGGGAGTCAATGAGGCCTGCGGTAAACTGCCGCCATAAATATCATTATAAAAACACAAGCGCAGACACGAATTACTCAAACAGGGCACTTGGGGATCTTTAGAGAAGAGAACAAAGACCAAAGCAGGGTTTATGTGGTTTATGCACGCTACTACTGGCTATGGCTATGCAGCTCTCTCAGCAGAGTTTAAAACCTTAACAGCTCTGCTGTATGTGTCTCTTATGCCTTTTCCTATATGTATCAGTCACCCATACAGAATAAAAATAGCATTAACATTATTTTTTTAAACAGTATTCAGTGATTTGACTTGCTGAATCTTTAGTTGTTTCTGGCCTGAAAAAAACATTTCTGAATCTTAAGTAGACAAACATATACATGTGTATTTCTCATGAAGAATTGTCTGTATCCATCTACTGTACACATTGTGTTCATCGTTAGAAGTCCATAAACAGCATGGTCTACACGTTATTCCGTAGCTTTTTGCTCTTTGTGTGCCCTCCAATTTCAAACATCTTAATCATCCAAAGCGATTCAACAAATCCATGTGTGTTACGAGCCTATACATGACTGCCGTACAAGGATGCAAATGTCATATCTGTCTTTGATTGACATAACCACCATGCTGCACTCCCTCCAATGTCATGTTGGGATATGGTACAATTAGGAAGGGAATAGATGGAGACATGGACACTATGCTTGACTAATACAGATTGGCAGCGCCAGCATTCGCCTTCAGAGTCTGAAAAGAAAATAGGCGTTAGATGTTTTCCATACCAACCTTATTCATCTTCGAGAATATTTACTCACTAATTAAGCCAAACTCAAGAAGGCACAACCCAAAATAAAT
The DNA here is from genome assembly GCF_034702125.1 of Engraulis encrasicolus. Lineage (NCBI taxonomy): Eukaryota > Metazoa > Chordata > Actinopteri > Clupeiformes > Engraulidae > Engraulis > Engraulis encrasicolus. The sequence continues at coordinate 42,499,409 of NC_085862.1, read as the reverse complement.
ATATAAACACATGAGAGACAGGAAAATAAACACAGAAATTGTTCAAAAGATGGCTTTCTTCTTTGTTCAAACATCAGTCAGGAAAAGAGAGCTGAACGCACATAATGACCCACAAATGGGTTAATAAATAGTAAAAAAGCATGTTTTATTCAGCAGGCCTTCTCAACATAATATAAGCCGTTATCACATGCCTTAATATACTTCTTATGAAATATACATCAGTTTGTGAGTGAGAGAGAGAGAAAGGGTGAAAGAGAGAAAGAGAGACACAGACAGAGAAAGAGTGAGAAAGAGTCTGGAAAGTGCATAGGCTCAATTCATAAATGCCTTTTCTACTTTTAGTTCCATTTTTTGCATTTTTGATGTCTTGCATCAGGTCGCCTTTATTTGTTGATGTTGTTGCTGTTCAATTCATAAATACGCGTGAAGACTTATCAACAAGCAAGCGCTGACATTGACCCTGGCTACTGCTGCAGCAGCAAGTGGAGCCAAGCATCAGGCTTGTTGTTTGTCAGCTGACAGCACACACACAGGCTGTGCAGTGCGGGAAGCAATGATTGCAACAATTAAGTGGACCCATCACAGTGTGTCAGATTGGGTTTGGAATACATTAGTGCATGAATAATGAGCTAATTAGAAACAGCATCCATTAGGCACCCGTTGAACATCTGTTAAAGACTTCATGTTTTGCTTCAGATATTTCAAATAATGCCAATGGCTGTCCAACACCACCACGGAGGCAACAACCTCACCTTCTTTAAAAAAAAACGCCTTTAACGAGTCTCGGGCACCCAGACATGCCGGAATAAATCAGGCTGAATCATCTGCGCCGTGCCAGAGGAGGGGAAATTCACAATGTAATTTATTTGTTGTGAGAGAGGCAGGCTATGAGAGCAGGGGATTCTGGGCTGGCGCAGACCGTTACACTGGGAGAATTCTAAAACTGTTTGTCGTTTCTCTTCGGGTTAGACAAGTTATAGCTGATCGTTGAAAAGTTGTTTACCACTTGTTTTGAACAGATGAGGCAGGTAGGCAGAGGAAAGTTGAGAGTGCTCTTCAGACAGATAAACACTGTTCTGGCCTTGATCTAATTGGGCCTGACTTAAATCAGCGGTAAGTGGGCAAAAATGATTGCGGTTCCATTATTCACTTTTTTTCAGCTACTGTCATTCAAGTTGTTATTGTTGTGCCATCTTGTAGTCAGGTCAATACAAATAGCCTACCTGTAATACACTGGTAGTGGTGGAACTAGACAACAAGTAGCCTATTGGTTGGCCAAACATGGCTGGAATGTCAAAAGTCATGTGGAATATAGTCCTTTCTACTATACACAACAGTGCTCCTACCAACAAACACTTCTTTCATTTCTACTTTGTTATTCTCCTTCAATGCAGGTAAGCGTGTAGTATTACTGATAAACTCATACTGTCTCAAAGCAGCCTAGCCGAAACAGTTGTGTTACCTTTTGATTAACTGTGACATGTACGTAAGCTCCAATATAAAGTTGCCAGTGCTACTGCCTACAACAACTCTTTTTATTTCTACTTTGATTAGTTATTCTCCTTCAATGTAGGAAAGAATGTCTGCTGAACAATCACTGTCTCACAGCTGCCAAGCTGAATGATTACCTGTTGATTAACAGTGGAATGTAAGCACCAATGTAAAAGAGCCAGAGCCAAAGTAAAGAGGAAAAACAAATCTTGAGAACTGCAAGTTAAAGTTTGTTGTCAATGACTTACCGCCAAAGAAAGGATATTGTGTGAGTATAATTTGAATATGTACAAGTTTACCATCCAATTTGATTCATTTGGTGACTACAAGGTTCCAAACTCCCGTGTTATTCATTAGTCTCTGCTTTGGCTGATCCGAGCTGAGCTGAGCTATGAGAGCCACACTGAGAGTGTCCTGCTAGGATAGCTCATTAGTGCTGGTTAGGGATCATTTGTGAGCATCTGAGAACACACATAATTAGGCCACTGATCATTCTGGGGACTTGAGGAGGTGGAAACCTCAAGTTCAAACTGAAAAGTGTAGCCTACTGATGGAGACCCTATAACTTTTCGGATTACTTTCAATGTTGTTGTAAATGACCATGGTGCTAGAGCATGGACACTAAAATGCAGTTACGTATGTACGCATGCATGCATGCACGCAGACACACACACGCAGACACACACACGCAGACACACACACGCAGACACACACACGCAGACACACACACACACACACACACACACACACACACACACACACACACACACACACACACACACACACACACACACACACACACACACACACACACACACACACACACACACACACACACACACACACACACTTTTCTGATTACTTTCAATGTTGTCAATGGATAAAGTACTGGTGCATTGACACCAAAATGCCGTTAATGATCTAGATATCAATGAAGAATAGTAGAGACTTGCACAATGCATTATGGTACACGCAGACACACATCAAGGCATGCACACTGAAAACAAAACTTTATTATAAACATGATATGGATTATTACTTATAAACATTTTAAACATCTGCTCTTCAATGATTTTCAGTCTTGTGATACAGTGTTATTGCATGGCAGGTGTGCTGGTGTGGGAGCATCAATGAGCCTTCAAACTTATTATAGTGACTTGGGCAATTCTGCAGAACAGCTTCATAAACAGGCTGGTGCTTTTGCTGGAACTTTTACCCATCTCAAAATAGATATGAGTGCCCTGATCTACTCTACGGTATTGTCTGAGTGCCTTGGTTATTCAGTGACATTTAAAAGCTGCTCTGTTGGTGGAAACTCTGTTTCATTACGGCAGGCCGCATGAGCAGTATTGCTAAATAAAGAAATTGCCTTTCATCTTTTACTGCGTTAGGCAGAGAAGGGGGGCTACTGAAATGCGAAATGTTACACCTAGCAGGAGCCCTGGCATAGACAATTAGTTTGCATCGCCTGCCGTGTAATTTGTATCAATCTGTTTTCTCCCCCTCCTGTTAAAACACTCCGCGGACAGGTATGGGCAGCGTACTGCACCAGGCAAGATTGCATCATTATTCTTCATCAAGGGATACTTGGGCTGAATGTTGAATAAAACAACAGATATACTCTCTCTCTGTGGTGCGGTATCAAGATAATACTGAAAGCCCCCACTCCCGTGTGCGCTAAGATGGGGGCTAACTACGACTACTGCCCTCCAAAATAAGCCGAAATGTCACACAGACAAATGTTTAGCACCCTCTGTTGGGTGGGCAAACCAACCAGTGGCTAATAATTACTGAAATCCAAGTCCCTGCGGAGCACTGCAACCCTCCAGGCCTCCCCGCACCGCACTCTCTCCCCCATCTCTCCCACAGAAGGGCAACAGGGAGCCGGGGACTTCTTCTTTATTAGCCTGCAGTAAAGTCAGTGGCACATGTCATTGCAGGAACATAAAATGGCTTGCTAGGAAGCCATTACAGCCCGGGAGATAGCGACAGACAGAGAGAGAGAGAGAGAGAGAGAGAGAGAGAGAGAGAGAGAGAGAGAGAGAGAGAGAGAGAGAGAGAGAGAGCGAGAGAGAGAGAGAGAGAGAATACGTGAGCACCATTTTTCCACCTCCAGTGCCATTTCCTGTGTCCTCCTCTTGTTGTTTAATTAAAAGAGGAGCACTGACTGCACAGAGGGAGACAGAGAGAGGAGGAAGGGTGGAGGGGTGAAGGGGGGAGAGAGAGAGAGAGAGACAAAGAGAGAGAGAGAGAGAGAGAGAGAGAGAGAGAGAGAGAGATAGAGAGAGAGAGAGAAAGAGGGATAGCACCCACCTGCTCAAACTCATGGCCATTTTTTTTATATCAAGCGCACGCCTGCCCACCCCCACGGATGTACGGTGGAGTGTAGAACTGCCCTTCATGCCCACACTCAGGGAGTAGTAGGCGGGAGAGGAGACTGAGCAAAGGCGATATTACAGTGCAGTTCAAGTCTTTCTCCCTCCCTCAGTGCTGCATGGGCGTCAGGGACAGTCAGTGTGTCGCCTCACAAAGCACCATCGTCCACCCACCCTCGCTCCCTCCCTCCCTCCCTCCCTCCCACTGCCTCTTCCTTGCACACAATCTCCTCCAATCTCTCACGGCTTGGCATTTACAGCCCCGTTTTATTTTCCGCCATTTCTTTAAGGACAATCGCTTTTCTTCCCCTGACGACATTACCATAAAGGCGACTGGAGGTGTAGCTGCCTGCCTGCAATGGGCACAGTCTGGACTGGTCAGACACCAAGCACTGCCGTTCTGTCGATATGAGCTACGCGTCTCGCAGAGCTACCGAGCCATTAAAACGCACCACAATAGCGCCTCTAGGGGTTAGGGTTAGAAAGAGAGTTTGGGTTGAGGCTATGCTAACAGTCTACTGGTAGCTCATCTCGACAAACCCGTCCATATCAACAGAACAATGGCCTATGTTCTGTCAATGTGAGCTCATTCGTCAAAATGAGCTACCAACAGGGATTTTAACTTAGCCCCAAACTCAAAACCTAAAACCTAAACCCTATAGGGGCAGCTACTGTAGTGCATTGTAATGGCTGTTGGGAGCTCAGATTAACGGGTTGCTCATATCGACACAACACTGGCTCCCTGGAGGAGCCGTGTCAGCCTCCAGCCTGACACCACCATAAGCCTTTACAGTGCAATTCCTACACACACCACAGGCCTCAGTTGGTCTCTCTCCCTCAGCACTTAAGACACCAGCTCACGGTGTGACTGAGGAATACTGCCTCTGTTGCAAGAAAAGTGAAGAAAGAAAAAAAACATGATTCTTTTTTTTGGGTTTGTTTCTGTGATCTTGGCAACTTTTAATGTCACTGTTGTTGCCTGCTAGGGCCATTCATTTTCTGTTGTCCCAGACAGAGCAATTCCCTGGGTTAAATCTGAAATAACAAGGAAGAAACAATGGAGATGGCTGCATTGTATGGCTCTCTCACAGTATATCCGGAAAATTTTGTAAGATGGTGTGAGGGGTAGGTGAACTGGTGCAAAACGGTTATAGCATTATTATTTTTGGGTGTCAAGCGAGGCTGTACTGTACAATTGTACTATGGACATTAACACTTTTTAGAGTGGTTAAGACCCCTGGTCACAGTTCAGCCTGACTCGTCTGCATACTGATTCATCTGCTACCCAGTCACAGTTGGAGCCCTGTGTGGCGATGGAGAGCATAGTACTACTAGATATTTTTATTCATACATACTGAAGATGACACTATACACTGAATCAGACTGCACTACATTGTCTCAGGTTGACTGCAGTATATTTATCTTAAATGTCTCACAATGTCTCATATGTCCCCTGTCCACTGGCCCTACCATCCGTAAGCGTCCACTCAATTTATGATTCCAATATATCCATTCAGTGGATGGGGATGGACAAGGTAGGGGGTAAATGATGACACATTACAGAAGTATGTCAGAAGATAGATAACCGAACACTAGCATTTGGGTAAAATCAGATGGAAACACTTCAAAACTCAGAGTTCACCCTCCCACTTGCAATCAGTGCTCGATTTGGTAGGTACTAACCCTCTGTACAACATTAGTTTTAGGCTATGGCAAGACTAGCCTATCGACTCCATGTTGTAAGATTTTTTACAAATAATAGCCACAGACCAGTCATGCATGATCAATGTCTGAACACTTATTTTTGAATCTTAGGCTTTTGGCGATTGGATCGATATTGCCATCTTGAAAATCATAGGTAATAAACTTTGAATGGTGGTGTTCTCATAGTTAACTCCTATCATTGAAGACTTCCAGGGTTGGGTTAAGAGTTCCATCGTTGCTTTGGAGTTTAATAAACATTACATTAGATATCATTTGTCCTTGTTTGGCCATTTATGTGCCCAGTCAGACGTTCGACGATCGGCCATCCCTTAAATAATGTTTCTGACACCATGAACTTTGAAGCAAATCTGTCGCTTTAAGCGTGATGAAATTTGCATTTCAAATGCCTCTGCTGAACAGTGGCTTTAAATCTGCTTACTGTGTGATTAAGTATTTGAATCTGCTTTCAGGGTTCACACGAGCTCATGCCCAGCAACTGTGACATTCATGAAAACACATAGCTGAACCTTTTCCTTTTGAGTACAGACAGAGTTTATTTTCAGGCAGGATTTATGCAAACACTGTCATGTTGTTAAAGCACAGTATGTCAGAACGGTAGTGCAAATACAGTGGTATCAGAAATAGCAGTGTGTGCAGCCTAACTGTTTAAACTGTACTCACCTACTGCCAAGCCTGCAAAATTTTACTTTCAACTTGTAAAAACAGTCTCCACGGTCCAGCAAATATTTCCCTACCGAACTAAGCCTTATCCTAAATAACTAACTCAGCCTTAATATGAACACACACCCATTAGTGCAGGTTCAATCGTCCCAAAAACAAGGTTTAGGAGCATTTCATATAGATTTTTCCAAATTGTGCTTTTTATCAACTACAGACCCCATAGTCTTCGGATCCACCTGTTTCCATTTTTTTTCTGAAGTGGAAACGTCCAAAATCCAAGATGGCGGATATGTGGTCATATTTTAACACAATTGAATATAGTTGAAAGAAACATGTCATATACATTTATTTCTTACACCCCCTGAACAAAAAACAACCTGTTTCAACCCCCGCCCTTTAAGTTTTAGTACCAAAATCCAAGATGGCTGACATGACATATACTGTAGCATAAATTATGTATTTGGTGTTTTAAGGTCTCTAAAGTCATTGTTTTTTTCTTGTATTTGTAATATTCACGATGGATAAAGGACTGTTCAGTCAGCCATTACATGAACTTCATTCAAAAATTATTCAATCTGTTGTAAAAATTCAACATGACATCAGAAAAGGCATTGAACGGCTCTTTTTATGACCAGGTAATGTGTCTTATCCTATTTATTTGTAGGACCCCCTCTGAATACAAAACAACTCGTTTTTATTTTCCCTTTAACTTTCAGAAGCAAAATCCAAGATGGCTGACATTATAGCAAAATAAGGACATTTTGATGTTTTGACCCATAAAGATATGGTGTTATAAATTTGCTGTTACCAGAATGGCAATGACCAAGTCGTAGTGCATTACTTAAGGCCCTGTGTCATGTCATAGTATTGTAGTGCTATAGTAGTTAACTTTCAATGACTATTACAGCGTGCCACAGGAGGTACGGTGTACATTAAGGGGCTTCGGTCTATAAAGCCATTCTGCGGTATTGTACGCCTATTGGTAATATTTTGATAGGCACATAACTGTCATTACATGAAATATTATCAACATTTATCTCATATTTTGACAAAATTCAACATGGTGTCCAAAAACCCTTGAACTAGCAAATAACCTAGATGTCATCTATATCTGAACTGACCCCTAATCTCAATAGCATAGCAGCAGGTGGAGCCGGTGTGATTTATGACAGGAGTTGAGCCCTCTGTCCATCCTCACGATGCCTCAGTCTCAGAGGTAGAGCATCTGAAGTTTGGGGTGACACACCTTAAATGTTGTGCGCAAATGTTGGCTTGCAATTTGCGAGTTGCAAAAAAAAGGCCAGTTGCCTCCAACTAAACTCTATAGACTGATCAAGAAGTACAAGACAATCCTATTAATTCATTTCATAGAACAACTATCCAGAAGAATGGGCAATAAAGAATACTCTGTAGCATCATTGAGGCAGACATGGGCGCCGCTAGGGGGGGAAAGATGTTACAGATTCCAAGGGCCCAAGCACTGACAGCACTGACAGGGGCCCTTATGGGGGTTTCGTGCGGCCCAAAATTTCTGGCGGTGTCCCTGGAGGCAGACACAATCTACATTCACACCTGTGCCACCAATACCTCATGATGCCAAAGGTCTTAAAAAGGTATGATAGTGTGGCCATTACTAGGGTCATGGGTGTGCACTGACTGTCATGCCAAAGAGCCTAATTCTGTGAGCAGAGAGCATGGCAAGATTGTTGGAATTGGAGGAATGCAGCATCCCAGGCAGAACATTTGGTTTCATTGCCTTCAGATAAACTATGCCGACCCTGAAGCAGCTTTGTAGGCCTTGGCCTTGACATAGGCAGCCAAACCATATATACGCAATACTACTGTACAGATGGGACTGCATAACAGGTACTGTACATGAATTGATTCATAGTCATTTTTGTTTGAACAATAATTTGAACCTGCACAAAATCTTCTGTGCTTACTCTAAATTCACAAATGAATGGCTTTATAGACCTGAAAGCATGATGTTAATATTGATTTTGCTATATGAAATGTCGGCCATCTTGGATTTTGTAATGGATTTAGTTTATGTGATGGCGGACTAAAGTCAAATGGTCAAAAAAGTCAACAATAGCTGAATAGACTTAAAAAATACTAAATATGCCAATTTTGCCATATATGATGTCAGCCATCTTGATTTTCCCACTAAAAAAGAAGCAAAACATTGGAAACAAGTGTTGTTCTATGAAATGTTGTCCTGGAAATAAAAAAAAGATTAACTGAAAAAATTCAATCCTTAAAACAGCATTAATTGCGAATGTTCTGTACACAATGGCAGCCATCTTGGATTTGCCACTAAATATTAAGGAAAAAATTGGAAACAGGTGGATTTGTATTCGGGGGGGTCCTAGAAGTAAAAAAAATGCTGAATGGAAAAATCTATATGAAATGTTCCTAAACTTACAACTGAACCCGCACTACATAGTTCTTACTGGCATTGCATGCAAACTAGAGTGTATGAAACCATAGGCCTATTATAAGAGTGCTTCAGTCAGAACCCCTTTTGGTTTGGTTTGGTTTAAAAGCAGAGGTGACAGCCCTTATTATGAAAGATTTTATTAATAAAAGGTTAAAGGGGCACAACCGTTGCATACGGCCACCGTTGCAAAACTTTTAGCCGAAAAAGTTAAACCTATAATATTTCCCAAACAAAACTAAACTGATCAGAATTTAAACCGCTTGCGACTATGGAAACTACTGAAACATGACTGGAAAACGTTAAGAGAAAAGGACCAGACCATTTGCAGGCAGAGGCATCCAGGCACCTTCTCATATAACGGCCATGGTAGATTGAGTTTATGGCGGGGGGTAGGCCTAATAACCAGATCTCCTGTCGCACTGGTGTGCATTTGCCCGTAATGAGTCGCTGAAAGGGCCCCCCTTCTGCCACGCTGCGCTTAGCACACACTGAGGTGTAGCAGAGAAAACGCCGGGCTGGATGGGATTTTCTCGACTCACACCAATTTAAGGGACAGGTGTTTTATGGCAGCCATCTCAAAACACTCAGTGCGTGGGGAGGGAGGTGGGGAGGTATGAAGGTGTGGCTGAGGCTATGGAGGTGTGGAGCCTGGAGGTGTGGGGCACAGGGTGGGCTATGGAGGTGTGGGGGTGTGGGGCACGGGCTGGGCTATGTGGAGGGTGGAGTTGTGGGGTACGGGGGGGGGGGCTATGGGGCTGTTCTGCTGTTGGAAGGGGTGTGGGAAAGAGAGGGGCAGTGAGGCTGACCGGAGTTCTGATGGCGGTTATTACTCAGGCTAATGGAGGGGGCGAAGAAGTGTGGCCTTAAACACTCTGTGGCTCTGTGGCTTTCAGGCCCACTTCATAGGCAAATAACACTCAGTACACAGCTCTAATAGAGCATGGCTCTCACGTGAGGAGGTGAAGGAAGAAAGAAAGAAAGAAAGAAAGAAAGAAAGAAAGAAAGAAAGAAAGAAAGAAAAGAAAACGCTTACTCTTTGTACTAAGATGACAAATAAATTGGCCACTACTCTTTTTTTTCTAATGGCTGTTGCTGGGAACGCTCTGTGAACCTGAATAGAAAGTGACAAATTTCAGTGCGGCTACATGTCCTAATGCCAAATTTATCAGTCTCCTACACTCCTTGGGTAGCGGGAACCTTAATAATCCTCACGTATAAAGGATGTTGCTGTCTCACTCCCCTCCTCTAACCTTGTCCCTGTTCCTCAAGTATTTTTCGCACGTTCCACCACCAAATCCCTTTCAATGACTTCATTTAAATGCCTCTTTTTTCCCCCTCACCAATTCATTACACTATTCTGTGTTCTGTCAAATGAGGTCTTGCTCTATTCTGCCTCGCTAACAAAGTATTATGGACTTATTTCATTCTACCTGAACGCAGATAACCATGGTCTCGACGTCGCTTTATAGCCGGGGAGCTCAGAGGGCTTTGGAAGCCTCTCCTCTCTGTGGTTCTGACTGATCTGGTGTCAATTTGACAGTCTCGCCTTCTCTGTCAAGCAGACTACATGTGCTAGAAGATGCACACACACACACACACACACACACGCGCGCGCGCACACGCACACACACACACACACACACACACACACACACAGTCACTGAGCTTACAGATGGCAAGCACCAGAATACCTGGTGGTTTGAGAGCTGCCCATGCCAAGGAAGGAGCAAGCATATTGCCAGATATGGGAAGTTTCCATGGAGATAAAGATTTTTTTCTCTCTCACTCTCTCTCTCTCCCTCTCTCTCTCTCTCCCTCTCTCTCTCTCTCTCGCACTCCACCCCCCCATATTTCTTTTTCCTTTCTTCGTCTGTCCTCATGCAAAAACAAACACACGCGGCGAGCGTGTCCCCAGGAAACTGGGCAGGTGCATGAAGAGGAGGGATCTAACAAGTCAGTAATGGAATTTCTGCTTCCGTCTGGCAAAGCAGACAATGCAATGCGGCCAGCCTCTAAGCCTTAAGAACCGAGTCAACAGAGATGGCCATTGAGTCCTTGCGGAGAGGAGGGGTAGACGGGAGGAAGACGCTTGTTTGAGCACCGGCGTCGCGTCGATGTGAGCTACCCGTCAACCTGAGCAACCGAGCCCATTATAAAGCAGTACAGTACCCCAGGGGGGTCTGGATTTAGGTGTGGGGTTCGGGCTACATCAACGGCCTGCGAGCTCATCTCGTCGAAGCAGCACGTCTCGACAGAGCACCGGCCCGCGATTCATTTCACTCTCCACCTCTACACTGCATGGCTTATGAGATCAATTGATTTTATGGTCTGAGTTTTGTCTGACAAACCTGCCAAGAATCACAACACCGCATTCAGCAAGAGCGCGCCCGAGCAACTGAGCCCCACTCCTGTGTCTCCGGTCTATTGTTCTTACAGCACAGGCATACCCTTTTTGTCTTTTGCACTACACGCTGATAATTGCCTAGGCCTCAGGCCAAAATACACACGTTTCGTGGATACGGTCCGATAAATCCAAGTCTTGTGTTTCAGTTTTTCCTCTATGTCATGTGTCCTTCTTGAACAATGGTCACGCAGCAAAATCATACGGATATCTTGGAAAAACACTTTTATTTCCTACTAACATCAGTATCACATGGCCAGTTTCATCATCATCATCATCATAATATTCAGTTTCATATGAGTGGCATCTGTTCCAAAATATTACAGTGGATTGTGGGAATATGGTCTCACATTTGTCTGTTGCCAAACAAATACCTTTGGTAAATGAATTGCATGATATTGAGGGCTAGTCTCCTCCTGCTTTTGTAGCACAATTTATTAATAAATAATTAGAGGTTAATCACCCCGTGCCTGTTGATCGCCATCACTTTGTTTTTCAGTCATGTACTAAAACTGATTCTGGTTAGCACATCTCTTTAACTAGGTGATTAGCTTTTGGTAGCATGGTAGGCTAGAACCAATTATATATATTTTTTATTTCTCCTTACTTTTTCACAAAAAATAGCTCTTCTATATCCTTAATCTAGCAACAATTTGCAGGCAGCAGCCAGCTGCTAACAATTAAAGTCTTTCAGTGGGCACTAAAAAATATCGAAATGGGTTATGCGTATGCGGTTGTTGGATTACCATACCTATCTGTCTCAGACCTGCTGAGAAGAGGCACACGAGCGAGCGCTTTGGGCGAGAAGCGAATAGCAAGAAGCAAGAACTGCATGATTGCATTCAGCAAGTTAATAACCTGCTGCATGGAGGGGACCCCTCGCTCAATAGCTGCTCCCTTCTCGCCATTTGCATAGTGTGTGTGTACTGTGTGTGCACTCTCGAATAACAGTTTGCCTATATTATGCTAAAGACTGCAAAATGAATGTGACTTGAAGAGCAAATGGCACAAGGCGTACCGTTAATCTGTGGACTGACCCGGGAGGACCAACATTACCCGTGGTGACTAGTCATTGATTGTCAATCTGTCATTGTCAAATAGATCGTTTGATCGATCCACTTTGGAAACATCTGCTGGTTTCTGTCATCTGGTATTTGTCACACGTTACTGTGTTATTTTTACATGTGCAAACTGCAGAGGCATAAGGGGACCAACAGGCAAGATAATCACTGCAGAAGAAATGGCCTTTGTATGACTGTAAATGTTATTTTGACATACAAAGTCTGCTGAAGTACACTGTGTTCATTTGCTGTGACGACTGTCAAATCTAATTCATTGATCTGGTTCCCAGTCTGATGATTCCCACATCTATTGTATGGGGTCTACTGTATATTGCAGTACGACTATTTTGCTGTAGTAGCGAGGCATTGCCTCAGCATGTTAAGTTCAAAATATTTTTTTAATGACATGTATTTGTTTCCTCTTATTATGACATATTTTGTGACATTGTCTGTCATTTTTCCACCAGAGTGAAAAGATTGTGTATGTTTGGTAGGCCTATACATACATGTTCTAACATTTCTTTAATAGGTTTAATGTACAGACCTCTTGATCGTTTTAGATATTTTCTCTATATCATTGCCATGTGTGCAAATGTTTAATATGGCTCACACAGTTTTTTTCATGCAGTGGTCCACACTACTGTGACTTATTTTCCCCCAACACGAACACAAAGCTGATCTTTTGTGATGCCCCGTGATAGATGATGCATCTAAATGCAGATTTATTCACTATAGTACATAGGGAAAAAACTGCAAGGGTGCACAGTTTACAACAATAAATCACTGCATATTTACCAATCATCCGTCTTAGCGACTGTGGCCACAAGTCCACTGACTTGAGTTGCAAAATGTCGAGACTGAAGAAGACATATGAAATGGATAAGATATGTACAAACTGAGGATATGGTATATGGATTTGGAATACATACAAACTTTGTTATGGATTGGACGTGTCCAAAAGTGCAGTGTGGATTTGAAATATGCCGACTGAGAAGGTTAAGCATGCAGAAACTGCGGACATAAAGACCATTTTCAAATCCGAATCAAATTGGTCCCAAGCCTACCCCCTGTCTAGCCCGCCCGTCGGTAAATATGATGGAGAGCTCGGGTCCAAAACTTGGCAGCGGTGTGAGGCGATTGATTTTTTTCTGACGTATGAGGAAAGACATCCATTAAACAGGACTGGGCGCCTTAACGGCCATATGGGCGCAATAAAGGCTGATGTATATTATTTTTTTCTCTCCGTCTCTCCATTGCTGCTTCTCTCTCTCTCTCTCTCTCTCTCTCTCTCTCTCTCTCTCTCTCTCTCTCTCTCTCTCTCTCTCTCTCTCCTCTCTTTATCAGCTTTATGCTGATGAGATGGAGTTGTGGAAGGTTATCGATGCAGGTGGATCCATCAAATTGGTGCCAGATCAGTCATGACATCCTTACAGGAGCTATGCTAAAGGACTTTGTCTTACCAGGCTGTACAAAAAGACCTGTACAAACTCTCTCCCTCTTTTTTGTATTCCCACCACCGCTCTCTCTCCGTCTGCTCTGCACTTGAGTTGTCTAACTCTCTATTTCTTTATTGCTTTTTTCTCACTCTGCTTCCATTATTTCCTCTTTGTCTTCTCTGTCCTCACTTCCCTCGTGGTTCTGCCCGGATGACTTCAGTGTCCCTACCTCCCCTTACCTGTCTTTCTTTCTTTCCAGCTCCCTATAATGACTCTCCTTTTTCTCCCTTTCCCTTATTTCTCCCTTACCACTTCACCTGTCTCCCATCCCTCCTTCCCTCCCTCCCTCCCTGATCCCTATCTCTGTGTCTGTCTTTTTGTTCTCCCAAACACACACACATGCACGCACGCACGCACGCACGCACGCACGCACGCACACACACACACACACAGATCTCTCTCTCATTCTCTCTCTCTCTCTCTCTCTCTCTCTCTCTCTCTCTCTCTCTCTCTCTCTCTCCCCAAAGATAGGTAGGCTCAGTGGAGGTATACTGAACCGCTAAAGGAAGATTGCCACTATGCTTCTTGGCTTCCTCCTCCTCCTCCTCCTCCTCCTCCCCCTGTGCCTACCCCATGACTCACTGAGCTGCACTCTGCCAAAACACAAACTCTGCATCCTAATGAAGCACTTAAAGACCCAGAGTCTTTGTCAAGCCCAGAAACACTCAGCTAAGTACCTGCAGTGTCAGCACAGTCTTAGTGCATTATCTGAAACCACGCCGGATGGAACGGAATGGGATGGGATGGAACGCGCTGTTTGTGGCTCTTCTGTTGTGTGCTTTCGCCATTCTCTCTCACTCCACACCAGCAGGGGTTGCTGTCCTAGGCTATCTATAGTAAAAAGGTAGAGTCATTCATGGATAGGCTAAGTTGTATCGGCTTGAGATAACTTGGTGATGTTAGTGAATAGACATTAAGGCATTAGGAAATTCTAAAAAGACATTAGCCTTCAAGCTATATTCAAGCTATTTAACTGTTTGAATTCGTTTTGACAGACATTTACGTGAGAAGCATCAAAACGGTTTTCATTAACAGCATTACTTTAATGAATAAAATGTAGGTCCTAATATCCGCTGCTGATGTTTCACCCTATTCAACAGTCAGAGCCAGTAGTGCAGGGAAAAGAGGACAAAATGTCATCAAATATTTGACTTCTCAGGCTATGCGCATACACATTATTCTGCACTTGCTTGACTTTCCTATATCGCTTTAACCTTTTCCCATCACATTAATGTAGAGTATTCTCCCACCTCAAGCGAGTGACTGAACTTAATGTAATAAAAATCACTATTACAGCAATATATTTTTTCTACTGTATATGGCGAACCACCTATTGATGCAAATAATTCAAGTGAATCATATTTTTATTGGTAAAGGAACTATAATGCTAGCATTTTAATTCTAGTCTTCCATTAAAAAACAATTACTAACTCAGTTAATATGGACAAGGTTTGGGCCGCACTCACACACTGGACACATCAATGGAGTGATGCACCATATCC
Organism: Engraulis encrasicolus; assembly: GCF_034702125.1. Lineage (NCBI taxonomy): Eukaryota > Metazoa > Chordata > Actinopteri > Clupeiformes > Engraulidae > Engraulis > Engraulis encrasicolus. Next base: position 42,484,258 of record NC_085862.1, on the reverse strand, counting down.
ACAGACTTCACGGCATGATGATGAATGGAAGCAGCCATGCGGTGCAGTGGCGTTTGATGTTGATAGATAGCTCAGCGAGATGATTTATATGAATCCAATAATGAGGTCGTAAGCAATTCAAAGGTGGCTAAACATCTACATCATAAGTAGCCAAAGCAAAGCCAATATGTAAGTTATGAGAAAAAAAGAAAGAAAGAAAGAAAGAAAGAAAGATTTCCATTGACTGTATACCCTATCTATTTTGCTCTGAATCTCTTTTCATGCTGAGTGTGACTTAACTTGGTATCAGCTGTGTGCACACAGTGTGCGTGTGCGTGTGGTGTGCGTGTGTGTTGTGTGTGTCGAGGTCCAACATGGTATCGGGATCTGGCTCTATTGCAGTGGCAGAACAATTACACTCAGGGCCCCATGACAAAACACTGATAGGGACCCCCATACAGCCTCTCCTGGTCATAATAGGTCCCCTATCACCAATATGTGAGGGCCCTGGGCCCAGGGGCTAATGCCCCCCCATAGATCCGACCCTGCTCTATCAGCATCACAGCCACGGTCTCTGAGATAGCATGGCCACTGAATGTAGAAACAATGGGTAGTTTAGATTCTAAAAGCATTTTTAGTTTTGAATCTGGAAACAATTACCGGGTAACCAGGCTTATTCAAATTTAGACATAGCAGGCCCTGCCGTGGCTCAACAGTAGTAGCCTGATAGTCATCGACTTTCAAATCTCTTCGAGACCTGGTCTGACCAAGACCGTAACAATTAACATTTCCCAAGCAGCATGGTTGACTCGCCTCCCTTGGTTTGCTACTGGTTGTTTGTTTCCCAACAAAGTGGGAGGAGTTCCCAGTTTTTTCCGGAGCTCAGAAACAATATTTGTACTGCTCCTGGCCTGACTGGAAGCAATTCTGAAGGTGTAGGGCACTGCACTGTTACACCGGCGAACCAGGTTCGGTTCTTTCCCCGGGTCCTTTGCTGACCCTTGCCCGGCTCTCTCTCCCCATTTCCCCTCCTATCAATCACTTAACTGTCCTGTCACAAATAAAGGCAAAAAGGACAAAACATATTTTTAAAAAATAATGTATGGTATAAAACTTCAAGCAGACTTTTTGTTGAGACCAGGGACAAACCGGTGAAGGTGATCAGGTGAACAGGTCTCAGAGGATGCTTAAGAATCTTTGCAATGACTTGGCGTTATTCACTCATGATGTGATGTGTGCTTACATAATCTTATCAGAGAGGGGCTCTGGCGAGTCAACATTTTTTTTGTCAAACTTCGTAAACTGATGTTCAGCTTTGCTGCCAATGGATTTGCTTTGTTCACCTAATTAGCCAATTCTCTATGTAGTAGAAATGATGACTTCCGTCAAACAAGTTTTTCTGCAGGAAAGCTGACGGTTGAGATGCTAATTCTAGTCCTGAT
>NC_085862.1:42470337-42480337 GCF_034702125.1 Engraulis encrasicolus | reverse complement strand
GCATCAGGCCTATCAGACCTCAACAGCCTTCTTTCCAGTATGATGGATTGGTGTTCAGCTACATTTTTTCCACTCCTGTCTCTCACACACTCACACTTCCCATTTCTCTTCATCTCTCTCTCTCTAGTATCTCTCTCTCTCTTTCTTTTCTCTTGCTCTCTCTCTCTCTCTATCTTTCTCCCTCTCTCTTTCTCTCTCTGTCTTTCTCTCTCTCTCTTTCTCTGTCTCTCTCTCTCTCTCTTTCTCTGTCTATCTCTCTCCCTCTCCCTCTCTCTCTCTCTCTCTCTCTCGTCTTTTTTTGCGAGCTGAGGACTTCTTAATCCTATCAAGAATTTTTTCCTGGCGTCGGCAGCAGAAAGTTAATAAACACCTCGGTATTGAGTGAAAAGGATTAAAAGTCATCAACATGTTTTTCCTTTTCTTTTTTTTTGCATTCATGTGTCAGGCTAATTTCAGCCGAGGCTTCTGCCAATAAATTATGGCATCTGCTGATGAGAGCATGTGCGAGTGAGGCAAGGGGCTGTGGCGTTCCCAGCTGAGGCTGCGTTGCATTGCGTTGGGTGGGGAAAACCGAGCCATTTGTAATTACCGTGTTCACTGGTGTCTCACAAGCATGTGCAGTCAGATTGAGGGCAAGAGTGAACAGGAGGGAAGGGGGAGGAGAAGAGAAAGAGACAGGAACAGAGGCACTTGAAGATGCACCAAAAACTTGAAATTTACATTAATGCAGTAAAGCATGGCCACTGTTATAAATTAGCCGTTACAGCCAGTGGTGTAGTCTACGTAGAACGCGGGTATACGGAGTATACCCACTTCTAAATTTCAGGGATTTCAGTATACGCACTTAAAATTGATTGATCCATTGTTTTGAATAGCACAAATATATACAGTATACCCACTTCAAAAAATGCTCAAATATACAGGATACCCACCATAAGAAAGTAGACTACACCACTGGTTACAGCCCTACTGTGGCTCAAACGGTAGGGCGCTGGGATGCTACGCTGGCGACCCGGGTTCGTTTCCGGCCCAGGTAATTTGCCGATCCTTCCCTGTCTCTCTCTCCCCAATTGCTTCCTGTCTCTCTCAACTGTCCTGTCATGTAAAAATAAATTAACTGTTGCCAGTATGGCAATGACCAATTCATAATGCATTACTAAAGGTCCTTTATATAGTGGTGTAGTAATATGGCTGTTAAGTTTTAAGTGTCTATTACAGTGTTCCTCTGGTGGAACGACGTGCAGGGCTACGCACTATGCGATCCATCTTACTGCCACGCCCACTAGCCACGCCCATTTTTAAAGTTTTCTAATACCACAGGATATTCGGTCTGGAAATTACAAATTACTTTGCATTACCACTTCATCCCTCGAGATTTTAAGATAGCCGTGGAAGCTAACATTAGCATTGTAACGAACACAGACATACACAAGTGTATATCACTTCTTGCAATGTATAGGGTACATTTACTGCATTTAAATGTTATCTAGGAACAAAACAATAGTAATTAACCAATGCAGACACTAGAGTGTGGTATTTTAAATGAGTAATGAGCAAGGCAGCCATCAGCTAGATACTAGCTTTGGATCTTTTTCTTGTAAGCTAAAGGGCCACTAGGCTGACTCAGACTAGCGACCTGATGCTAGCTTCAGCTGAATGCCAATAGCTGTCTCGCTATAGAATACCCTATGCTGTATATACCCTGTAAAATGACCCCCTGGCACAACTGGAAATTATATGGCAGCAATAGCGACACCCTTGCAATCATGGACAATATGGTGGATAGGATTGTCACTGAGAAAGGGAATGAGTGATAGAGATCATGAGAGAAAGAGGAAAAAAGGGAAGGGGAGAGAGAAAAAAAGAGGCAGAGAATAAGAACAAGCAAGACAGAATAAATGAATGAATGAATGAATGAATGAATGAATGAATGAATGAATGAATGAATGAATGAATGAATGAATGAATGAATTGATTAATTAATGAATGAATGAATTAGAGATTTGGCCAATTACTGTGCTGTTACACACTCATACTCATTATAATTCTACGAAAGCATCAACTGAAACCACTGCACGGCATCATGACATCCAACCCAAGGCTGCGGCAATGAGGAGATGTCTGAAAATAGCCTCCAGTTGCATTCATGCCATTAATCATTTATTATGTGTTGTTTTGTTTTACAACCACAGTGCATCTCAATGAAATCATAGCCATTAGGTAGTTGCTCTTTGATATTAATTATTTTCATGGTGCAAAAAAAAAAAAAACACGGCTCTGCTCACAATCATACTAATGTGAGAAATATCCTAACAGTACTTTTAAATGTATTTGTATTTGCTTGTGTGTGTGTGTGTGTGTGTGTGTGTGTGTGTGTGTGTGTGTGTGTGTGTGTGTGTGTGTGTGTGTGTGTGTGTGTGTGTGTGTGTGTGTGTGTGTGTGTGTGTGTGTGTGTGTGTGTGTGTGTGTGTGTGTGTGTGTGTGTGTGTGTGTGTGTGCATATTTGAATCTGTGTGCATGCATGTTTGGACAGCCAACATTTCTGCATGCAGCATGTGTTTGTGTGAGAAGTAGGCCCTAAGAAGGAAATAATGTGGGTACAAGTATGTGACATGGGCGTCATGAAAACAAAACAAAAAACCTGACAGGTGAAATGGGCCTGCAGAGTATGGCCAAGTCGGCTACCTATTCAATTTCAAATTATCCCCCATATGGAGCATTTCTATTAGCTCAATGTGGTAGGTGTAGCGCCTTAACCCCTAAGCGCAGAGCCTATGTTATAACCTTATATGACCAAAATTGTAATGGCTATGTCTATTAATTTGTTACTTAAGGCTCGCTGTATTGTCATAGCAATGTTGTTACAACACTCCAGCGTGTTGTGAACACAGCGAAGAAGATCATTGGAGTACCACTCCCCTCCCTGCAGGACATTTACACCACACGCCTCACCCGGAAAGCACTGATGATCATCAAAGACACAAGCCACCCTGCACACAAACTGCTCAGCCTCCTGCCCTCTGGAAAGAGGTACAGGCGCCTCCGTTCCCGTACCACCAGGCTGGCGAGCAGCACAATGCACCAAGCGATCAAGATGCTGAACACTCAACCCACTCTCCCTCCACTGTCAGCCTCTAGCCAGCAAGGCCACTGACAACCCCCCCCCCATCCCCCCACCACCATATCTGCGACTGAACATTCCACCTGCACTACTATACTCGTGACTGAACTTTCAACCTGCACTAACTCAAAACATGCACACACACACACACACACACACACACACACACACACACACACACACACACACACACACACACACACACACACACACAAGCACACTGCACTTTCTGCACTAAACCCAAACATACACACACTGACACACACACACACACACACACACACACACACACACACACACACACACACACACACACACACACACACACACACACACAGACACACGAACACACACACAAGACGCACACCGCACCTTCTACCTGCACTAAACACACACACACACATACACACACACACACACACACACACACACACACACACACACACACACACACTGCTGCTGGTGTACTTGACAGACCTTTTTTTAATATTTATTTTCTTCAAAATGCTACTATTACCATGTCAGAACGCTATAAAGGACTTTTTTTAGGAAAAGCACAAAAGCACAACAGATACCTCTTAATGTATGTCCTCTACAAGTCTTCTGTTGTCCAGTCTTGCACTTTAAATGTCTGTATGAGCACTGTCTATGTCCATACTGTCTTAAGTCCATGTATAAGTACTGTCTATGTCTCTACTGTCTATGTCCTTACCTAGATTAGTCTATGTCTAATGGGAAAGCAAGAAATGTAATTTCAAATTCTTTGTATGACCAGTGCATGTAAAGAAATTGACAATAAAACCTACTTGACTTGACTTGACTTGATGTTGTTTAGTATGGGTGACCCCATCTGCACTAAGAGGCTACAGGTGCAGTGTGTGGCCCAAGTAGGTATTGCCACCATGCCACTCATTACCTTCGCCAGAATGTTATGTTTTGCCCGCCGTGTATTTATTTATTTATTTGTGAATATGTCTGTTTGTACTTCGTCTAACTCAGTCAAAACTGACCCGATTTTTATGAAATTTTGTGGGATGATTGTTCATGACCCAAGGAAGAATCGATTAGTTTTTGGGAGTGATTGGGTCAAAGGTCAAAGGTCAAGGTCAAAATGTTTGTTTGTACTTTGTATAACTCAGACAGAACTGAGCCGATTTTTATGAAATTTAGTGGGATGATTGGTTATCACCCAAGGAACAATTGATTCGTTTTTGGGAGCGATTGGGTCAAAGGTCAAGGTCAAGGTCACGAAAAGGTCAAAAACGTACATTGAGCCGATTTTTATGAAATTTAGTGGGATGATTTTCAATGACCCAAGGAACAATCGATTACTTTTTGGGAGTGATTGGGTCAAAGGTCAAGGTCACGAAAAGGTCAAAAACGTACATTGAGCAGATTTTTATGAAATTTAGTGGGATGATTGGTCATGACCCAAGGAACAATCGATTACTTTTTGGGAGTGATTGGGTCAAAGGTCAAAGGTCCAGGTCAAGGTCACGAAAAGGTCAAAAACGTAAATTGAGCCGATTTTTATGAAATTTAGTGGGATGACTGGTCATGACCCAAGGAACAATCGATTACTTTTTGGGAGTGATTGGATCAAATGGTCAAGGTCAAGGTCACGAAAAGGTCAAAACGTAAATTGAGCCGATTTTTATGACATTTAGTGGGATGATTGGTCATGACCCAAGGAACAACCGATTATTTTTTGGGAGTGATTGGGTCAAAGGTCAAGGTCAAGGTCACGAAAAGGTCAAAAACGTTTTTCTTTGCCAAGCACTATATGCCAGAAGAACGTGTGCATGCTGAATTGAATAAGAGGTCAAGACTGGGCCAAAAATGTAATATTACGATATTCCGGTCCGATTTAAATGAAACTAACACCAAAATTTGGAGAATGTTATGCCCCACACTTTGAAGATGGCCAGAAAAAAATAAGTGGCGTAGGCGAAGGTTTGCGCTCTACCGAGTGCCCATTCTAGTTAAAATTGTGCTAACTATGGCCAAATTTGATATTTCTATGAATATTTACTAAATGATAACCTTATGGCCGACATTCACCTTTTTATGAATGAAGTGCAAATTTCCCAGTAATAATGAATGCTTAGAATTTGATGGCGGTGTTAAGTATTTGTGAAAATGATAACATTTCTGAATGGACAGCATGAATTATGGAAAGTGCACAGCGCACCTTTAACACACACCCTTCCACCTGACACTCAGACAGCTGGAGTTACAAAATGATTCAGCTTGAACCCAGCAGCTGTTTTAGGATTGTACCTTAAAGCTGAGTACAAAATCACTTACCTATCTATATTGAAGCATTCCCTTGGACTCCAACAAAGTGATGGTTCTCACAAGGACCTCTGACAAAGCCGATTTGCCAAAGATGAACACATAACAAGCATTATGGATCTATTGTATTCTAGTTGGATACATGCACACACTATTGGCAAGAAGGCCTACAGAACCTTCTCTCCTGAGCATGCCGAGAGTAATCCTCCTGCAAAGCAGATCCATGCACTACTCTCCAGGATGAAACTGAAAATGTTCTGCTCAATGCAGGGAAAGGCAAAGACATGCAAAATTGGGAAATAAGAAGTTGTCATCAAAGCTGATCATTGCCTAGATGTTACTGATTGCACAGAGTAGGCAGCTCAACTTGAAGGAGGTTTTATGTCACCCCCTTGGACCACTTTCGTGGGGTCTTGCTTCACCAAGTGGCAGTATCAGGAAGACATGCACATCTTCACTGGCCAAGCAACTGCTTAAGTGATGTGTTGTTGAATAATTGCCATTATATTCCACCTGCAAAATCGATGGCATGGCACTTGGTCAGAAGCTGAATGGTAATGATGGCAAGATATTTGCTTATATTGCAGACCATGCGTTGTCCACTGTCCTAGCTGAAACAAGTCAGAGCCCCTGTATTGACATTATTTTTGATGTACATGTGTTCCACATTTTTGTTTTCTCCTGGTTGCATGACACTAGCTGTGCATAACACAACATCTGATTATTGGAAACCGGTGACGGTCAAAAATTATCTCAAATTGGCCCTCTTCACAACATCGTGTTTATAAACACGGTGAACCCATGTATAATGAGGCTTCTATCAAACACATGGAAAGAGTGTTCAGAGGTGCAGACTCCATGCAGATGTCAAACAGGTCACCACAGGGTACAGGGTTCAGCAATGGAAGAAATTCCTTCAAAGCAACAACAAAACAAATCTGGCTACCCTTTTGCTGACAGAGTGGGGCATAAAAGAGTTTTGGCGAAAAGGCTCTGTACACCACGACCAAAGATCAATATTACAACCTAACCCAACAGAGAGTGCACAAGGTAGCAGATCTGTCATCTACTAAGGAAGAGGTTGACACACATGTTACTTCATGCTTGTCATGCTTCAAGGACTGGTCACACATATGTCATCCTTATGTCTGATGACACTGATGTCTTGGTGGTAAGCCTGGCTCACAATCACAAACATACGTGACCCGTTCCTGAAGACAGGGACAAAGAATCAAAAAAGTTACATAAACATCTCCCAACTCGCTCATGGTCTGGTTTCACAGTTGTTTCAGGCTTTGCCTGGCTTACACACAACACCAGTTGTGAGACTGTAAGTACATTTCATGGTAAAGTGTTGGCCCTAAAACTTATTCAAAAGAATGAGAAATTTTGTGAGACCTTTTAGGAGGTTGAGATGGAGTGGACAATGACACCTGAGTTGTATGCAGCCTTACAGGAGTTCATATATGTCAAATATATACTCCAAGTCCAGAATCACCAACATAAAGGAAATGAGGCAGGCCTATGCACTTTTTGTGCAAAGAAAGGTGCTGAATCCTGGCAGTTACCCCCATGCTCAGATTCTGTCTCTATATTATGTCACAAAGTTAACCACCAAAGTTCTACCTGCAGAAGACGCCTTGAGAGCAACACTAAAATTCCATCCCCAGTTGATCATGGGTGGTCTATAGTAGACCAAGATGGTCACTTGTAGCTCTCTGTAGACTGGTTCAATGTCTCCATTGGTCCACATGCAGTACTTGAGTTTCTGTCCTGCTCATGCAAGAGGGACTCTGTCACACCATCATGTCAATATGTTGCCAACAACTTGGCTTGCAATGATCTGTGCTGCACAAGACAGTGCAAAAACAAAAGAATTACTTTACTGATGAGCAACAATCCTATTCCTCTGATGAGGATTCAGACGGATTTGATTAGTGTTGTGGCCTTGAACGATTCAATGTGTGTGAAAATGTCATTAACCACCATGCATAAATGTCATGAACTTGAGCTTTTACAGACATGGAATGTCATAATTAGCTTTACCACACCTAAACAAATAGAAATCCTGGTCACATTTGTTGTTTTTATACTGTTTTAAGATTTTCAGTTACGTCATACACATTTATACATGTCTGATATAAGGCTGAAAAGCACCCCCTCCAAATCAGGTAATATGGGTAGATTATACATTTCCCAAAATGCTCAAAACTCTGACTAACTACCTCTAAATAAATACCTTTTACTTTCAACACTACATATCAACAAGTTAGCCTGATTAATAGTACACTACCGATTCCGTCTTTAAAAAGCCATGTGTGTTAACGGAAAATTACCCTCTCCAAAGCAGATAATATGGGTGAATCATACATACAGTATTCTGAATACTTAGGGTCATGCCAGTATTTTAGTGTTAAGATTTTGTTTCTCTGGTACTAACTGGTGCCACTGGATTAAAAGGTAAAATATTAATTACAACAAATTAGCCTAGGGTTAATATTACACTATGGATTTTGTCTGAAAAAAGTCATGTCTGATATAACACTAGAAAATCCCCCCTACAAAGCTAATAATATGGGCAAATCATACAGATTCTGAATCCTCAGGGTCATACCAGTATTTTAATGTTAAGAGTTTGTTTCTCTGATATTCCCTGGTGCCACAGCATTACTGTAAAATATATAAAAGGAAATAGGCGGAAATGGCAGAAAAATGTTTGTGATTAAAGGTTTGAAGAGCTCCGGGGTTGGCTGTACATAGCCAAAGTGCTCACAAAAGAGCTTAAATGAAAGCTCCCCTTTAAAATGACACCAACCATGACCAAATTAAATGTTCCCTTATGTCCAATATAGGTGATTGTCTATGACGATGCTCTGCTTGATTTATATACTTTTTTTCCTCAACCTTTGTTTACATTATGTGTAATAACTCACAACAGCTACTCTTGTCAGATGGCCATCATACACCATTGAAAAGCTGAGATTCCATGCTTTCAGGAAAGCTATGGTGGCCTTTGCCACCTTTTCGGTAACGGTCAACCCATCTGCCTCACGGACTACCAGTGGAATGCTGTAATAGTCACTGAAATACCTTCACTACCATAGTACTAAACCCATATGAAAGTGCACAAGGCCTTTCCTAATACATTACAACTTGGGCATTGCCATTCTGGTAACAGCTCATTTATAACAGGGGTCGTGTTACCGGGTTAAGACAAAGACACACTAGTCATCGGCCCCTCTGGTAGGTAAGTCAGAGGAATGAGTTGTCAAACTGTATCTTCGAGTGGAATACAGAGGGATTTAAAGTACACAGGATAAGCCAGCCCTCTGAGAACTGAAAATCTCTCTTGCCAAATTTGAAGACTGGAAGAATCATTGCCTACTTGTCTCACAGGTACAACAAATAGGCTATACATCTTATCTCTGACAGCCAAAAAGTTCTTTGAAACTTTGTTGTAGCTTTACATTCAGACCGCATACGTACAGGATAATGTAAAAATCCTCCCCGTCTGGTCCCAAATGCATATTCTGACCTCTACATACAAGTAAGGGAAGGAGGAAGGGAGGAAGGAAGTGAATGTTTGATACCATTCTTTCTAGCTGTTCTGACATGGTCTATCTCAGAGATGGGAAACTTGAGGCCCGGGGGCCACGTGTGGCCCACCTCATCAGGGGCGGTTCCAGACATTTATACTTGGGGTGGCAAAGGGGTGGCGAAGTGTATTTCAGGGGGGCATGCTCCTACACTAAGGGGAAATTATAAACACTATATAATCGACACACACACTTATGTGATACAGTGAATCGTTCTATGTCTGAAATGATGTCAAGCATTAAGGCTATTGGTCACAACCAGGGCTCTTAATTGGGGTGGCAAATCATATTTCTGGGGGGGCAAATGCCACCCCCTGCCACCCCTTAGAACCACCCCTGCACCTCATCACTCAGTGGGGCCAGTAAAAAAAAACATAATTTAATTTTGTGCCAGCACAACAGAGAGTGTGATTATCATACACACTGTGCAAAACATTTTGTTTTGGTTGTTTATGAAGGGCATCATGTTGAAATGCAATGGTTTAATAAACATTCAGATATAAATATTCAAAAAATTGTATTCATAATTGTGTAGTTTGTCTCATAGTTGAGCTGTGTGGTCATGAAGTGCGTAGCCCTCTGATGGTGGCGATGAAATTGTGTCCCTTTTTATCAAGAAAGTTGCCCATTCCTGGTCGATCTAGTCTATCTAGTCTAGTCTGGTCTAGTCTATATACTGTATCTAGGTGTTTCCATCTGTGGTCAAGGTAGGCGGTGGCTGTCCTATGTTGATATGGTTGCAAACCTCAAAAGCTTTTCCAGGGAGCCATTGCTCATTTTGGTAATATTGACAGTAACTGTGATTAAATGTTCCTTTTCAAAGTGGAATTGTGTACTGTATATTGAAAAGAGGAAGAAAAACAGCACCTTCCATGTGAGTAAAATACTGAAATCCAATAAAAGGAAAGAGACAATGAAAGAGAAATGCAAAGCAACACAGAGCAGACCAGAGAGAGAGAGGGAGACAGAGAGTGAAGACAAAAACGTA
>NC_085862.1:42462837-42465337 GCF_034702125.1 Engraulis encrasicolus | reverse complement strand
TTGAAATTGGCAGGACTGCTCCTTTAACAGTAGGTTAACAGTTTTAATAAAATGTGGAAAGGGGAGGGCACCCTTTCAATTTCAAAACTTGGATGGATTTGTAGCTATCCAGTTGCTGCAAAAAAACAGTTCTAATTACTATCCAAGACCATCAGTAAAAAAAAAACATACCAAATTATGGAAAATGCTACTTCTAATAGGTAATAGATAACGGTACCTTCCATTAAATAACCCAGTGAAAGCACAATTGGGTAACTTCAACTTCCAGTGTCATTGTGACACAGCATTCCACGGCACACAAAGCAATCGATTTTATGCCCCATCCGTGCCAGGGGGCAAATCACAATGGCGCCGGAAAGGGAGGAGTGTGGCGGGGCGGTACTATGCTGAGGATACTTCAGTCATGGAGGAGAACACTGCTTGATGACTGCCCCCACCAACCTGGTGGGTCGGGAGTCGAACCGACAACCTTTAGGCTGCAATGTCCAACAATAGGCTAAAAATGATTCAGGTGATTAATATCATCCTTTATAATTACAAAGAGACATCAATCAAAATCTTTATGGCTTTAAATGGGGACCATCATTTTTTAATTTGGTTCTGATTTGGCCTAATTTTAATGTTCTCAAACAGAATTTTGGCCACAACATCAACACTAACCCCAGGTTAAGAACCACTGCTATAGACAACAATCACTGTGTAGTTCACTCTACAACAGGGATGGGCAAATGGATGCCCGGGGGCCACATGCAGCCCGCCTCCTCACTCAATGCGCCGTATAGATAAAACAGTAGGCCTAATTAAGAAAATAATGACCATATTTTTTAAACACGATTACTGAATCAATCTGTTGTAATTATACTGTGGGCCAATAGAGTGAAAGCGTGAAAGTGAAAGCCCAATTGGGAAACTCCAACTCACATTGTCATTGTGACACAGCACGCAAGTGAACACTGCACACTACGAAAGTGCATTCATGTCTCATCCGTGCAAGGGGGCAGCCCTCAATGGTGCCCCAAAGAAGCAAGGCGGGACGGTACCATGCTCAGGGTAACTCAGTCATGGAGGAGGATGGGGGCGAGCACTGGTTTATTACTCCCCCCACCAACCTGGCGGGTCGGGAGTTGAACCGGCAACTTTTGGGCTACAAGTCTGACACCCTAACTGCTTACCCATGACTGCCCAATAGAGTATTGAGTATACAGGTAGAGTATTATATTCCTTCCAAACAATATGGACAGTTAGAGAACAACCAACTCTGTAAATTGGAGTCAGATCCGTGGTCATGTGAACCCCTGATGCTGGTGCTGAAAAAAACATGGCCCTCCTCATCATAAGTTGCCCATGCTATATAATGTCAACACCTGTGTTGTTTGCTCCATCTTGGGACTATAATGGTACCATGTCAAGCTTTGTATACTAAGTGTGACATACGCTACCTGACCGGCGGAAGAACAAAATTATGGTATAAATTATCGTACATCTGGCAACACTGACAACCGGCGTGAATGCACTTGGCAGAATAACATACGTCAATTGTCAGCGATTGGACAGAGCTCATTTCAAATCAGAGCTGAGCTCACTTCTCCCGCCCTGGTGCTCAAGGACACGAAGGATCCAGACCTAAAATTACTTACGAAGCAATTAATGTGGTCTGGTAAAACCAGGCTACCTCAGTCACATGTGCAAACAAACTAAATCAGCAAGGCACAATGCGTGAAAAAAAAGGTTGTTGTTAGAGATTAACCTAGAACAATTTGATTGGGAGCTTGGTTTTGGACATGTTCAGCTGCAGAGTGTGATCCTTCATCCAGGTGGACAGGTGAGCGAGATGAGTAGATCTGAAACGGTGTAGTCATCTGACTGAAATGACAGGTAAAGTAGCAAAAGAATGTTGTGTTTATTACAATGATACAGTATTAGCAGGAAACAAAAGACACAGTAGGCATTCACTCCAGGTTGTGCAAAGTATATGCCTTTCTCATGGAGCGGGGATGTCAAACCTTGGCCATTTGTATAATTTATTTAGTCCACGATGATAATTTTAAATATCTAACAGTTGGTCCAAATATGGCTTGAACATGAAACATGGGTAGGCACATAGGCTACAAGAGCATTACTAGTGTAATCTCACACTTAGAAGGTATAGCATATGCTCTGTTAACTCACATCTTGCCGTTTCTTCATGAAGCTGAGGTGGCTGCATATCAACAGGGTCCAGTGCACTAGGTCACGGTGTGGATCCACTAGGCCTACTGGGAGAAGCATTATATTAGCTCTAGATCTCTACATCATTACATGTAATGAAAAGTAGTAGGCTACTGTATAACCAGAATAATGCAATGGTTATAATCAGGGTGCGATTTGTGATCTGGAAAACCAGAAGGGGGAATATGTTTCAGATTGTAAGCGATATCAATGGAATTACATTGAACTGTGATAAAATCATGCAGAAAAAGTGGTGATATCAAGACCACAAGGGGGGACAATCCCCGACTAC
>NC_085862.1:42455337-42457837 GCF_034702125.1 Engraulis encrasicolus | reverse complement strand
TTTATGTATGATAGGACAGTGAAGGTGGTGACAGGAAGTGAGTGGGAGAGAGAGATGGGGAAGGGCCGGCAAAGGACCCGGGCCAGGAATCGAACCCGGGTCAGCCGCATGGTAGACGAGTGCCCTACCGGTTGGCCACGGCAGGGCCATAGTGTACAGCTTAAGTACTTAATGTTACATGCCATTACATGTAGATACTGCACACTAAAAGGGACATGCTATATAAAGTCTTGCCAAAGTGTTATCACCTCGTGCAAGCAGATGCATAGGCCCCAGCTGTGGGAAGGGCCTCATGGATGAGGAACGGGGGTGGATGATGGCAGATTCAAGAGCACTTCTCTGCTGCTCCTTCAAGATTTTTCTTTTACCATCTACAGTATCTAGCCGACGCATGAGAGGGAGGGAGAGAAAAAATAAAAAAATAAAAATAGGTCAAAACATGGGCTGATTGCCACGGTTATAATTACTCTAATAGCTTCATTATGGGCATTAATTTAGCCCTCATCACTCTCTTGCAAGTGATTAATCTGAAACGGGAGGATGGAGGTTGGGGTTGTAGCTCGTGAAGCAATGCTTTTAAAAAAAAAACATATAGTATATTCTAATGATGCTTTTAAATTGGTCCAATTTTTCATCGCCCATTTTTCTGGGACATCGCCATCGCCCTCATATTTCAGGTGCCGGGGGTTCAGACGGGTACGTTTTGTGGGGTCCTGCAAAAAAAAGTATTAGTATATTTAATTATTTATGTTATAAATATTTTATGTATGTATGTATTTATATATATAATATAATACACAACATCCTGATATTATGCCCCAAAATGCAACGGTGGAGGATACTGGGGTAGTTAAAGAGGGAGAGGGATTAGGCTTCTGGAGAAGGTGCACACTATTGAATAAGTGATGCTATCACGCTGGGGAATGACAATAAGCCTGGCCCCAGCTAAACTGCATGACTCTGAAATCTCCAGCCACCAAAAAAAAGAAAACCCAAACAGCTGCGGCTAAACTGAATGGATGCATGGGGATCCAGGGAAAATCCAAGGAAAGATATGCAAGGAATAAATATGGCTTGGATAAATATTATTTACAATGTGCGGAATGGGTGATTTTGACCCGAAAATGTTCTAAATACACCGTCTACATGAAGTTTTGCCAGTAAAAGGAAGATAGGCTGTCATTCCAGTCACATATGGCAGTAGTTTCAGCAGGTAAACTAGATTGCATTCTCACAGAAAATGCTGGAAGCGGGCTTGCCTTTTGGGGCAGAGATGAGCAGTTTTATTTTTGATATCTCTATCCCTAAATTAAAAACAAACTACTATTTAGAAAAACAAAGCTAAAAGAAATGTTGGAAAAAATCCATCCACCCAGTCAGAAGTTATGGGCCAAACAATTCAGCCATCTTGGATTCAGCCATCTTGAAAGTGTTGTAGCTCTGCGTTTTGGGGATATACTAAATGACATACATGGTATTTGAAGTTGGCTAAGGAACATTGCATATGATATAATTTTGAAAATCAACATGGGTCCGAGTGAGATTCGAACTCACAACCTCCATATCTGTAATCCAGCACCTTTGCCATTGATACTAAATGACATACATGGTATTTTAAGTTGGCTAAGGAACACTGCATACGATATAATTTAGAAAATCCAAATTGGGATTCGAACTCCCAACCTCCATATCTGTAATCCAGCACCTTTGCCATTGATACTAAATGACATACATGGTATTTGAAGTTGGCTAAGGATGATATAATTTTGAAAATCAACATGGGTCCGAGTGGGATTCGAACTCCCAACCTCCATATATGTAATCCAGCATCTTTGCCATTGATACTAAATGAAATACATGGCATTTTAAGTTGGCTAAGGAACACATCCCTTCGCAAAATCCTACACATCTACTGGCCCAAAACCATTTCCAACAAGAAGCTACTCAACATAACCCATCAAGAAGATATGCAATACACCTTCAGGAAGCGAAGATGGACCTGGATCGGCCATGTACTCAGAATGGAAAACAAAGCAATTCCAAGAGTCGCTCTGCACTGGACCCCAGAGGGCAAAAGGAAGAAAGGGAGGCCAAAGATGACATGGCGCCGGACCATTGAGAAGGAGCTCCAGCAGCACCATCAAAGCTGGGGGACCATCGAGAAGTTGGCTACAGACAGACGGAAATGGAGAGACTTTGTTGCTGCCCTATGCGCCGAATGGCATGATGGGGTTAAGTAAGTAGTAAATAAGGAACACTGCATATGATATAAGTTTGAAAATCAACATGGGTCCAAGTGGGATTCAAACTTCCAACCTCCATATCTCCAATGCAGCACCTTCACCATTGGGCCAGATGCTTGTCAAAAACATTACAGCAAGACAATATCAGATTGCATTGAAGAGCTGAACAATAGACTTCTAGAACTGTAGTGCAGCTGCTCGTTAAGAATAGATTGTTGAGAGAAAATGACGGTTGAGATGGAACCCTTTATTGGCAG